>NC_041387.1:681463611-681545574 GCF_002162155.2 Triticum dicoccoides | reverse complement strand
CACCCCTCCTCCCTCCTCCCACCCATCCTCCCTCCATCTCTCGTCACTGAGTTGTTCATGTATAATGTAGTTTTTTTTCCTGTTTTTAGTAAGTGTTTAATAGAAATAGTTTATTTAGTAAGTGGTTAATAGAACTAGTTTATTTATAGTAAGTGCTTAATAGAACTAGTTTATTTAGTAAGTGGTTAATAGAACTAGTTTATTTAGTAAGTAATTAATAGAGCTAGTTTATTTAGTAAGTGTTTAGTTGAACTAGTTTAGAGAGAGAGACCTATATTGACAAATTTAGTTATGTTAGGATTATATATAAGATATTTTGAAATGTCTTTGTTCATATTTTCAACCATTGAAATGCAATGACCATCAAGTTTGAATGTTCATATGATGTAGATATAAACATGTATATCTAGTGTTGGTCAAATAGGATACGTGCTTGCCCAAGTGGCCATGTTTGCAGGGAACACCTCCAAGTGGCCTATGTTTTGCCGGAGTGTTGATTAATTTCCGCTCCGGCAAATTTCAGGCCCTCGATACGTCCTTTTTTTAGCAAATGTCATGCCGGATTTTTCCGTGAATTTTGGCGTTACTTGTGCTAGAATTTGTAGGAAATATCGAGTGGCCCGAATTTTCTAGAAAGATAATTAAACGACATTTTAGGTTGACTCTAAGTTTGTCAGGACTCCACCATATATGAGAGAAGAAGAATCCCGACTGTTGTAGCGGGGGTAGATTCTCCTTTGTCGCCGTGTGCTAGACAATTTGGTGTAATGCACTCGGGAATGAAGGGAGGAGCTACCATCACCGACGGTCGAATATATACACCACGTGAGCTGAGAGTTACTCGACAGACCGATAGTCAACCCGTGATGAATAATAATGATCTAATTTAGTTTTTGTAGTACATATATTTAATTTTAGAAGTTTCATATTTGAATTATGAACATAAAAATGTCCCCCGACAACGATAGGCTCCCGGAGTGCGTCTGGTGCAGCGATGACCGGGATCTGTGCGACATGCCTCACCTGGTAGAAGGTCGGCACCTCAGTATTAAGCTCCAGGAGACCTTCGATGTTGAAATGGTACGCAACGACGACAAGTGTTTTTTCATAATTAAGCACAACTTCTTGTTCTTCAACATGTAATTTCCGTCTTCTACAGTTCGACTAGCTTATCCCATGCCATGCAAGACGCTATGTCTTGGAGAAGATAGATTTTGAAGATCATGAAAATATGGAGACCAAGATAGTTCACCTAAGGACCCATCATGGTTATGACTTTGCTGTCAATCTATACAACTCTGAGAGCGTATCCCAGTTTGGTTCCCTGAATTGGGAAGCACTTTGCAAGACGTATGATTTTCATGAGGGTATGCTTGGCATATTGGATCTTGGTGATCCTGACATCGACGAAGAGAATATGGACATTTGGGTCCTTGTTGATACACTTCCAATTCTACCACTATGTGAGTTTCTCAAACATATTTATTAAGTACTCCCTTCGTCCGGAAATACTTGTCGGAGGAATGGATGTATCTAGACGTATTTGAGTTTTAGATACATCCATTTTTATGCATTTCTCCGACAAGTATTTCCGGAAAGAGGGAGTAATTGATATTTTATATTTCAAAATAATTGACAGCTTATTTCCATTGATAACCTATTTTCATTCTTCAAAAAATGTATGGAAGATGGTAGACAGAACCTACTACACCGATGACGCAGAATTAACTTAGCAGGAGAAAGATCATCTTATCTCATTTATTATTGATGTTGAGAATTACAATATCAATTATCAAACTCGTGCACATTATGGTCAATATGTGCCACTAGTGCACGTGTTGAACTATAGTAACATCTATGGATATGGCATGGTAAGATTTC
Source organism: Triticum dicoccoides (assembly GCF_002162155.2). Lineage (NCBI taxonomy): Eukaryota > Viridiplantae > Streptophyta > Magnoliopsida > Poales > Poaceae > Triticum > Triticum dicoccoides. The sequence goes on along the minus strand of NC_041387.1, from coordinate 681,543,693 downwards.
TTACTATGACGACATCCATGCATCTTTCACATAAATTCTTCTAAAGCTAAACTACATTGCTCACTATGACGTTATTACTATGTTTTTCAACAGAAAATAACGAAGGATTGTGTGCCTCATCTGATGTTTCCGAAAGGTTGCCTTGATGTTATTAGCTTACGGCCATGTCATCCTAGGCTTCACTGCTGTTCATACCAGATTTCTAAAACCGATGAAGACATGACAATCAAAGCATGGAAAAAATGTATGGATGATAACCCACAATTATAGGGGATCGCAACAGTTTTTGAGGGTAGAGTATTCAACCCAAATTTATTGATTTGACACAAGGGGAGCCAAAGAATATTCTCAAGTATTAGCAGTTGAGTTGTCAATTCAACCGCACCTGGATAACTTAATATCTGCAGCAAAGTATTTAGTAGCAAAGTAGTATGGAAGTAACGGTAACGGTGGCGAAAGTAATAGTAGCAGTTTTGTAGTAATTGTAATAGTGGCAACGGTAAAGTAACTAAGCAAAGAGCAATATGTGAAAAGCTCGTAGGCATTGGATCAGTGATGGATAATTATGTCGGATGCGATTCCTCATGCAATAGTTATAACATAGGGTGACACAGAACTAGCTCCAGTTCATCAATGTAATGTAGGCATGTATTCCGAATATAGTCATACGTGCTTATGGAAAAGAACTTGCATGACATCTTTTGTCCTACCCTCCTGTGGCAGCGGGGTCCTATTGGAAACTAAGGGATATTAAGGCCTCCTTTTAATAGAGTACCGGACCAAAGCATTAACACTTAGTGAATACATGAACTCTTCAAACTACGGTCATCACCGAGAGTGGTCCCGATTATTGTCACTTCGGGTTACCGGATCGTAACACATAGTAGGTGACTATTGACTTGCAAGATAGGATCAAGAACTCACATATACTCATGAAAATACAATAGGTTCAGATCTGAAATCATGGCACTCGGGCCCTAGTGACAAGCATTAAGCATAGCAAAGTCATAGCAACATCAATCTTAGAACATAATGGATACTAGGGATCAAACCCTAACAAAACTAACTCGATTACATGGTAAATCTCATCCAACCCATCACCGTCCAGCAAGCCTACAATGGAATTACTCACGCACGGCGGTGAGCATCATGAAATTGGTGATGGAGGAAGGTTGATGATGACGACGGTGACGGATTCCCCATTCCAAAGCCCCGAATGGACTCCAGATCAGCCCTCCCGAGAGAGATTAGGGCTTGGCGGGGCTCCGTATCATAAAACACGATGAATCCTTCTCCCTGATTTTTTTTCTCCCCGAACGTGAATATATAGAGTTGGAATTGAGGTCGGTGGAGCACCAGGGGGCCCACGAGGCAGGGGGCGCGCCCCCTACTCTCATGGACACGGTGTGGGCCCCTAGTCTTGATTCTTTCACCAGTATTTTTTATTAATTCAAAAATATTCTCCGTGAAGTTTCCGAGAACTTTTATTTCTGCACAAAAATAACTCCATGACAATTCTGCTGAAAACAGCGTCAGTCCGGGTTAGTTCCATTCAAATCATGCAAGTTAGAGTCCAAAACAAGGGCAAAAGTGTTTGGTATATACGATGGAGACATATGAATGGACAATCATAGGGAGCTACTTGGAACCAACATTGTGTGAAGTGCAAGAATTGGAGACAGGATAGTCTCCACTCTCCATAATGGAGAGTCAGGGCCTATCTTGTTTTATAACATTTTACCTTAGAGAGGGTAGTAGGTCCACAATGTGTTATTATGTGCTACAATGTGTTAGAATTGATGATGATGAGGACCAGTTGTGATTATGACTAGTGACCAAGTTGTTATATGATGTCTCATGGACGAAAATGATGATCATGAGGAGTTGTTATATGACAATGATGTATTATGATGATAAGTTGTTAATGATATGATGATAATGATGTTGATGAGTTATTATATCATTGCGTGAAAGAACCGCGAATTAGTTTCAAGTGGATGGATCCTAAGTGAACAAGTCATGGATTATCACGATAATCCATGACTTGGTCACTTAGGATCCATCCACTTGAAACTAATCGACGGTTCTTTCACCAAGTGATTTAATAACTCATTATGATGTAAAAACAATCTTGCTACTATATGAAAACTTGTATAATGGTGTATGAATATGACATAAAATAGAAAAGAAATAGAATACGGAATAATAGTAGTAGCGTGGGCAGAGAGGCGCGCTACTAGTAATTACCAGTAGCGCTTTCTGCAAGAAGCACTATTACTAAGTATCTATAGAAGTAGCATGGGTAAACCAACGCTACTGCTAACCTTTAGCTGTAGCGCCGTAGCAGTAGTGTGGTACCCCATGCTACTTCTAGGCTAAAATCCAACGCTAGTGCTAGGCTTTTCCCTATTATTGTATGGTGCGCTCTATGCCGTCTCTTACTGATTTTCCACTATCGTTTTGGGGTTATGCATTAGAGACAGCCGCATTCACCGCATTCACATTAAGTAGGTCACCGTCTAAATCCGTTGAGATGACACCGTATGAACTGTGGTTTGGCAAGAAACCTAAGCCATTGTTTCTTAAAAGTTTGGGGATGCGACGCTTATGTCAAAAGGCTTCAGCCTAATAAGCTCGAACCCAGAGCGGAGAAGTGCGTCTTAATATGATACCCGAAAGAAACTATTGGGTATACCTTCTACCACAGATCCAAAGGCAAAATCTTTGTTGCTAAGAATGGGTCCTTTCTAGAGGAGTTTCTCTTGAAAGAAGTGAGTGGGAGGAAAGCAGAACTTGATGAGGTAGTTGTATCTTCTCTCGAATTGAAAAGTAGTGCATTAGAGAAAGTCATTCCTTTGATGCCTACACCAACCAGAGAGGAAGCAAATGGTGATGATCAAGAAACTTCAGACCAAGTTAATACTGAACCTCGTAGGTCGAACGGAACACGTTCCGCACCAGAGTGGTGCGACAATCATGTCCTGGAAGTCATGTTGTTGGTCAATAGCGAACCTATGAACTATGAAGAAACTATGATGAGCCCAGATTCCAAAAAATGGCTTGAGGCCATGAAATCTGCGATAGGAGCCATGTATGAGAACAAAGTGGACTTTGGTGGATTTGCCCGATGATCCGCAAGCCATAAAGAATAAATGGATCTTTAAGAGGAAGATGGACGCTGACGGTAATATCACTGTCTACAAAGCTCGACTTATTGCAAAAGGTTTTCGACAAGTTCAAGGGGTTCACTACGACGAGACTTTCTCCCCCGCAGTGATGCTTAAGTCCGTTCGAATCATGTTAGCAATTGCCGCATTTTATGATTAAGAAATCTAGCAAATGGATGTCAAAAACATGCATTCCTTAATGGGTTTCTTGAGGAAGAGTTGTATATGATGCAATTGGAAGTTTTTGACGATCCTAAAGGTGCTAACAAAGTGTGCAAGCTCCAACGATCCATCTATGGACTGGTGCAAGCATCTCTGATTTGGAATATATGCTTTGATGATGTGATCAAAGCATATGGTTTTATACAGACTTATGGTGAAGCCTGTATTTACAAGAAAGTGAGTGGGAGCTCTATAGCATTTCTGATATTATATGTGGATGGCATATTGCTGATCAGAAATGATATAGAATTTCTAGATAACATAAAAGGATAGTTGAATAAGATTTTTTCAATGAAAGACCTCAGTGAAGCTACTTACATATTGGGCATCAAAATCTATAGAGATAGATCAAGACACTTAATAGGACTTTCACAAAGCACATACCTTGACAAAGTTTTGAAGGAGTTCAAAATGGATCAGTCAAAGAAAGGGTTCTTGCCTATATTCAAGGTGTGAACTTGAGTAAGACTCAAAGCCCGACCACGGCAGAAGATAGAGAGAGAATGAAAGTCATTCCCTATGCCTTAGCCATATGTTCTATAAAGTATGCCATGCTGTGTACCAGACCTGCTATGTGCCTTTCCATGAGTCTGGCAAGGGGGGGGGGGGGTTACAATAGTGATCCAGGAGTGGATCACTGGACAACGGTCAAAATTATCCTTAGGTACCGAAAGAGGACTAAGGAAATATTTCTTGGTTATGGAGGTGATAAAGAGTTCTCTGTAAAGGGTTATATCAATGCAAGCTTTGACACTGATTCAGATGACTCCGAGTCTCAATCTGGATACATATTGAACGTGGGAGAAATTAGCTAGAGTAGCTCTATGCACAACATTGTAGACATATATATTTTCAAAGTACACACATATCTGACTGTTGCAGACCCGTTGACTAAAAACCTCTCTCACAAGCAAAACATGATCACACCTTAGAACTCCTTCGGTATTAATCACATGGCGATGTGAACTAGATTATTGACTCAAATGAACTTTTTGGGTGTTAATCACATGGCAATGTGAACTAGATTACTGAATCTAGTGCAAGTGAGAGACTGATGGAAATATGCCCTAGAGGCACTAATAAAATGGTTATTATTACATTTCCTTAATATGATAAAGGTTTATTATTCATGCTATAATTGTATTGACCGGAAACTTAAATACATGTGTGGACACATAAACAAATATCGTCTCCCTAGTGAGCCTCTACTGGACTAGCTCGTTGAACAAAGATGTTTAAGGTTTCGTAACCATAGACATGAATTGTAATTTGATAATGGGATCACATCATTAGGAGAATGATGTGATGGACAAGACCCAACCGTTAGCATAGCATATGATCGTTCAGTTAGCTGCTACTGCTTTCTTAATGTCAAACACATGTTTCTCCGACCATGACATCATGCAAATCCCGGATACCAGAGGAATACCTTGTGTGCTATCAAACGTCACAACATAACTGGGTGATCATAAAGATGCTTTACAGGTATCTCCGAAGGTGTCTGTTGAGTTGGTGTGAATCGAGAATGGGATTTGTCACTCCGTGTATCGAAGAGGTATCTCTGGCTCCTCTCGGTAATACACATCACAAGAAGCTTGCAAGCAAAGTGACTAAGGAGTTAGTTGCAAGATGATGTATTATGGAACGAGTAAAGGACTTGCCGGTAACGATATTGAACTAGGTATAGAGATACCGATGATCGAATCTCGGGCAAGTAACATACCGACAGACAAAGGGAATTGCATATGTTTTCATAAAGGTTCAACTGATAAAAGATCTTTGTGGAATATGTAGGAATTAATATGGGCATCCAGGTCCCACTATTGGTTATTGACCGGAGAGGTGTCTTGGTCATGACTACATAATTCCAAAACCCATAAGTTCGCACGCTTAGCGTTCGTTGACGCTAGAGTAGTATTGGGATATTCGATGAGTGGTAACCAAATGTTGTTGGGAGTCCCGGATGAGATCACGGACGTCACGAGGAGTCTTGAAATGGTCGAGAAGTAAAGATTAATATATGGGAAGTCATATTTTGGGTTCCGAAAAAAGGTGAAGTTTTTTTGGTATTGTACCGAGAAGCTTTCGGAGGGGTCCGGAAGTCCACAAGTGGGTCCACCATGACTCAAGGGCTAGCACGGGCTGCAGGGAGGCACCCTGGTCTTATTGGTCTAGGCGCAGCAAGTCCTCAAAAGCCCGTGTGGCTAGGGAAGGCAAAAAAGAAAGGAGTCCTACTAGGAATAGGATTGGACTTGGAGTCCAAGTCCTCTCCCCCTTAGCTGTGCACTAGGGCTTGGAGGGCTGGTTTCCATGCCCCTCCACATATATATAGAGGGGTGAGGGCGCCCCAAGAGGACACACCAAGCCCTTGGCGCCCATCTCTCTCCTGTTACTCCGTAGTTCCACCGCCTCATCCCAGCGACGCTTAGCGAAGCGCTGCCGGTGCTCCACCACCACCATTACCACCAAGCCATCATGTTCATTGTGATCCCATCTACTTCTCCTCTCCCACTTGCCGGATCAAGAAGGAGGAGATATCATCGAGCCACACGTATGCTAAACTCGAAGGTGCCATCCGTTCGGCACTAGATTGGTTGGATCATGTCGGGGGTATACTCCGTGGCGTAAACTGGCCGGAGGTTAACCCGGCCGGACTTGGCGGTTTATCTGAAGACCCCCCTGACACTTGGCGAGTTACTGGCGACCCGTCCTGACCTGGCGGTTTACAAGCAACCCACCTGGTCATTATGACTCACTGGTGATCCGACATGCGGGACAGACAGATGACAAGGCCCAAGGCCCAGAAGGCCGGTTCACGTTATGGTGGGCCGGTTTAGGAGGAAAGGCATGAGGAATATTTACCTTACAAGGAGTTAAGACCAGGACTTGTATCCGGTTTGTATTAGAGATAGACTAGTCCTAATCCTAATAGGACTCTACATGTAAACCGCCCCTTCAACATATATAAGGAGGGGCAGGGCTCCCCAAAGAGAGAGAGACAACAATCAATAATCTCTAGGTCTAGACACAACTAGAGGAGAGCCGGTTTACGGCGACTCCCTCATGATGATAATGAGACCTAGCCTCAAACAACATGTAGGGTTTACCGGATGATGTTTCCCGGGGCCCGAAGCTGTCTAAATCCTCGTCTTGTGTGTTGCGTCTCTCGATTCCGCTCAACCTCTCTCAAGCTACCACATAGATGCGTTGGCCTCGCGACTAAGTCCTGACACTAAGGACATCTGCCGTGACAAATCCACGACAGTTGGCGCCCACCGTGGGGCCTGCGTACGGTGGTGTTGAGTTCTTGAAGGAATTTTTTCAGGGATCAAGAAGCTCGTGATTGGTCAGATGAGGAAAAGATGGTTCGACGGTCAAAAACATGATCAACTTTGGAGTTTATAGCATGAGGAGTCTGAAATCAAGAGGTTAGGGTTCCATTGTCTGCACCGCTAGACGTCATGAGGCAGACCGCCGAAACGAATCCTATGTTGAATCCGAGGTTGACAAGTTGATCTGCTGCACGGTATGAGGACAAACCGCTTCGGGTTGCGGTTGGATTCGCCGAGTTCCCCTGCCACTGGCTTAAGTCTTAAGAAGGCCACCTAATTTTCAATGAACCGGAACAGCTACTGCTCCCGAGATATTACAAAGTCCGTCCAACCTGCTGGCCACAGGTTCTGCCGAGATCAAAAGAGATTAAAATAGCATCGGACGTGCTGGCACAAACCGCCGATTTTATACCGCTGCCATGATGGATGGTCCAAGTTTTTTTTTTTGCCACAAATTGCTACTACACGCTACAGCTACAGCTACCAGTCTACGACCCGGATTGGATATCTATGTAGGCTCGTAGTACGCCGTTGACCCGCCTGGGCCTTGGGCTGGTGTCCGGTTTGCTGTTGCTTCTACCTACTGACATCACGATAGAGATGACCAGCTATCTGCCATGGTTTCAACTGCAAAATTGCCGGGTCACCTTGGCCTCACCTTCAACTTCTTCAATTGATCTTTCAAACATCATGTGCGAGGGATTACAGTACTGAAAGGAAAGCGCAACTACACCAAAAGCTGGATAAGACAATGGATTACACGTTGGGACTGGTATATGCGAGCTCCAACGTCCAACCAACTATCATCTAAGGTGGAGTTCGTGCACTACTTCGTTTTAAAGCAAAAGTTGTGTCTTGAGAAATCAGGGAATCCTCAATATATTCTCTGCCGCCGAGTAAACCGGCTGATATTCAAGGACGATGCAATCTATTACAAAACAAGTGCTATGATGGTTGCTAAATCCATGGCCACAGTCCAGCAAATACCGCCTCCGCTTGACCCATCGTGCTCCTGTTGTCTGGTCCCGGTACCTGATCGCTTTTGCCTTAAACTGCCAAGCCGTCGCCCTGAGAGCCGACCATGAGTCGTCGTCGCTTCATTACCGTGTTGCCAAGTCATCATCGCCATCGGGCTTAAACCGCCGCCTGTTTTAACTACAGTGGAGAGGTATTGCCTGCTTAAACCTCCGCCGCCGGTTTCCTTCGTTTCGGCGAGTCACCCGCGGCAGAACCGTCGTCGTCCGAATCGCCGCCGCCGGCTCCTTCGGCGAGAAGATGACCGCGGGTCTGGTTCCGAGTCGTGGATGGTCCTGCTCCATTAACAAAGTCGCCCGCGGCGTTCAAACCGCTGTCGAGTCGCCTCCTCTACGACGGGTCAACACCGAGCCACGCCCGGCCTCGTCTCGAGCCGCCCTCCCACCACGTGACTCCGCTTCCGAACCGGCAGTTCTTGCCGGGTCACGTCCGCTGGCGTCATAAACCGCCTCCGCACACCTTGTTCTGCGCATCGGCCACAGTCCAGCCTAGCCTCCGCCTTGACCCGCCACTGCCGCCGCCTCGCCGGTCCTCGTCCTGGCACTCGTCTTCCCTCACCTCCTCCGTCGAGTCACTGCTTTTTCTTCAAGCTGTTGCAGGCTGGCCCTGATCGCCTTCAAACCGCCGACACGGCCGCGTTGAGCTGCCGATTCACCGCCGTCTCTGCCGCAGCTGCCGCTTGTGAACCGCCATGGGCATACTCAAGCCGCCCCGCGACCCAGTCCCGAATCACCACTCCTGAACCGGCCTACTGCCCCTGCCTTGGAGCCTCTCCGAGTTAAGGCGTCAAGATGCCGAGCTTTCTGTCCCCTCCACCAACGCACCAGCAGCACGCACGCCTTTGCCCCGCGGCACCCACCACCACCACCCTCCCTCCCACCGCGCCTCGCCATGATCTTCTAGCTCCACCGGCACGGTACCCGCTCGAGCTTCTCCCAGCCAGCCATGAAGCCGGCAGGCATGTCGGAGTACCACCACCCGCCCTCGCCGCGCGCGGCCCAGCGCCGGCGCCTCGTCCTCGTCCTGGCCCCGCTGCTGCTCTTCCTCGCCGCCGCGCTCTCCTTCCCCTCCGCGCTCCGCCTGCCCGCCCTGCGCTTCCCGCCGCGCACGCCCCCGACGGCGTCCCATCACCGTCGCTCCCCAGCGCTTGGCCGAGGGCGCATTGCGGTGTGCCTGGTGGGCGGGGCGCGGCGGTTCGAGCTGACGGGCCCGTCCATCGCGTGGCACGTGCTGGGCTCCCCGGCGCTCGACGGCCGCGCGGTCGACATGTTCCTGCACAGCCCGCTCGACGCCGACGCCTACAAGTTCTCCCTCCTGGCGCGCGTAGTCGGCAAGGAGACGGCGATGGGGATGAGGCTAGCCGCCATGCGGGTGTTCCGGACGGAGCCCATAGAGGAGACCCCCGACTGCGCCCGCGTGCTCACCGCCGCCAACTCCCCCAACGGCATCCAGACTTTATGCAACACTAGCTAGGCTAGTATTAATGGGAGAAACAGTACAAATGTGCCTAGCTGCCTCACTCAACGGCAGCGCACTGTTCATTCGGGAAAAATATCAGGTGATGTTTTTCCTGTATATCTTATTAACGCATGTTAATTTGCTTGAGAACAGTTATTCTGTCTTTCAATATATTTTATGCAGGACAAAGTCCACTACAAAGGTGGCGTCGTACCATGAATAGGAGGCTCGCACCGGTTTAAATGTCGTGGCGAACTCTTGCACCTGCACCGGCTACCGCTGCCGCGCCCGAATTGTCAGTCCGCACTGATTTGCAATGCCGCGGCCGACTCTCCCGTCCACACTGGCTTACAATGCCATGGCCGACTCATCTGTCTGTGGCACCTCTGATGCTGCGGTCGTTTTTACCTTCCATCTCTTGCGACCTGGTCTACATCAACACGCCGGGCCGCGCCTGTCTACAGGAGCTGTTTATTGAGTATGAGCAAGTCACTGCTTGGGTAGTCGGTTTTCTTCCAACAAATTGGAGGCAAATTATCATCAACCGCCGTCTGCGCTGAAGGGCTCAATGGACATGTGTACAAGTCGCTGCCACTCCAGTTTGGTTAACTTCAAAACAGCCAATTGGAAGGAACCATTGGCCGAGTTGCTGACACGGCTCATACGGGATCATTTATAACCCGCCGCAGTCACCTCAACCTTCTGTGGATTCACATCATGCTATCAACACCAATGATATACAAGTTATGCCGGTTTATATGACGGTCAAATATGGAGAATCTCAAGCCAACTCTTCGAGTCACCTTGAGACTCGGGGGCTACGATGATATGACGCAACAAGTCTTGCCAGTTTCAGCAAATTTTAAAACCCCAGGACAATGGAGGGAAAGATAACCAGGTCCCGGAGGCTACTGTTATTGGAAGGTCGTCAGAAAATTTCTGGCTTAGAAAGTATATGACAATTACAAAATCCCGGCTCAATGAAGAAGTTCCGGGTCATCAGAAAAGATTCCGGTTTAAAATCCGGCTCAAGGGAAGCCAGTCTCACTGAAGCTCTCAAATCCGGTTTAAGAATTTCCGGTTCAAAAAAGAATTAACTTCTTGCAAGTTCGAGTTTAAAGGCCGTCAGAAAATTTTCGGCTGAAAATGAAGATTTCGGTTTAAAATCCGGTTCAAGGGAAAGATGTCTCCCACAAAGCTTTGAAGCTCTCAATATCCGGTTTAACGTCCGGCTCAAGAACGATTTATCTCTTGCAAAAAGTTAAAGGGTGCCAAAGAGGACCTGCTGCCATGATGCGCGGTTCAAACATGGGTATCATGCCTTGTTGGCTTATCATGTTATTGATCACTTGGGGGCTTGGTCATGTCTGAACCATAGTCACACCTCTTGATCGGCGCAATGCCACAATATCACTTGGGGGCTTGGTCGCGTCCGAACCAATGCAACACCTTTTGATAGGCGAAAGCCACCAGATCACTTGGGGACATGGTCAAGTCTGAACCAGTCACGCCTCTTGATCGGCCTAAGGCCACAGAATCACTTGGGGGATTGGTCGAACCCGAACCATTGCCATGCCTTTTGATCGGCATAAATGCCACGGTTTCATTTGGGGACTTGGCTGACTTAAACCATCGCCACACCTATTGGGGGCTTGGTCCTGTCGGGCCATGGTAACACCATCTGATCAGCTCAATAAAGCATTTTTCTTGCAAACGGTTTTATCATTACCTTTTGCTTCAGTCTTTTTCTTAAATGACTATTATTTTTGTTGCGTTTTTTTAAACCGACATTATTAATCCGGTTCGACTGTCAATTACAAATTGGCGGAACACGATCAAATCTTAATCCGGAGACTATCTGCCCGGTTTGATTTTATGTTACCATCTTATTATGAAGTAAACCGGTGTTCATTAACCCGGCTTGACTTTCAAGTACAAGTTGTCAGTACATTACTAATTATGATCCGGCGATTATTAACCCGGTCTGGTTTGACTATAAGTCGCCAGCATTATATATGGTTAATCCGGTGTTTATCACAACCCGGTACGGTTTATCATAAAACGGCACAATATGGAAGGAGTTATCAGTACTCAAAATTTGGGTTATTACCTCTACTATAAAAAGTTGGTAAACCAACGATGTGATTCAGTGTCACAGGTATGATATATTTCATATTTAATTATTCTTAAGTGCAGCCTTGGTTATAAACCCGGGTTATATATTGGGCATTATGACCCGTCCGGCGGTAAACCGCCAGGACACTTTAAACTTGTTGTATGCAGAAACAGGTTGAATAAAGCATGATTATAAATTATCTGGTGTTTATTAAACCGGCCTGGCTTTAAGACGATAAGTCACCAGTATATGATGGGAAATTATCCGGTGTTTATTAAACCGGCCTGGCTTTGGACTATACGTCGCCAGTATATATTTGGATTGCGCCATTGGAATAATGCGCTTATAAATGATTGGGTTATATTATTCAAATAGCAAAACTTGGCTGAATTTTCATTATGATATTGGATGAATTTTTCATACCGGATTATATTAGCTTGAATAGCCAACATGGCTGGATTTTTATTATGGTTATTAATATTATGATTGCGGTTTTCCAAGTCGCTTTAGCGCAATGGATATTATATTATCAATGGATATAATTTATTCTACAATTGAAGGAATAGTCCCGAGTTGCTGCAGGCTTACAACCCGGCACTTGTGGGCTACATTATTTAAGTTGAGATTACATCAAATATGCAAGTCTTATGTCGCTGCAAGCATGCACCATGACACTTGGGGGCTAATGCAAAGTCATTTTTTGTTCATATTATTGAAGACCCGACTCATCACATTATAATGAGCCGGCCCTTGGGGGCTACCAATTGCTCCTATCAACAACTCAAGGTACACAAGTTAAATCCATTATATTGAAGGGTCCACTCCTCAGTTGGTAAAGCACAAGGCTCTTAACCTTATGGACGTGGATTCAAGCCCATGATGGGGGTTACATCATATGATGTTATTTTCATTGAAGTATACATCAAGTCCCAGCTCAATATTATCTTACATCATTGCTCAAATCTACATGATTATATTTACAAAGTCCCTGCTCATTATTGCATAAATGACCCGGCCCTTGGGGGCTACACTGGTTGAAGTTTTATGAGTATAAGGCAATTACAAGTCCCAGGTTGCTGCAAGCAGGACAACCCGACACTTGGGGACTATATAATATAGAGTATTCAGTTTTTACTAAGTGACTGGGATGAACAACATGGATTTCTTCTTAAGTGGCAGTATTTATATTGAAGCAAGTCTTAAGCCATCACTTTGTTCTGCTCAAGACTTGGGGGCTACAGGTATTATATTATTATCGAAGAACTATTTACAAATTCTCTGTTTTGAGCAAACCGGATTGACCCGGCGTCACCAATCATTACGACCCTATGTCTGCAAGCCGGCGTCATCAATAATCATGAACCGGCATTGGCAACAATCCTGAACCGGCGTTGGCAACAATCATGACCCGAAATTATCAGTTTTTATAACTCGGCAGTTTTGGTATGATAAACCGGCAAGTTCTACATCTTCAAACCGGCCGAATTTCAGATGAGTATTTCAAGACCAAAATTTCTTAAACCGACGCTTTGGAAGCCGACTCAAGTGGATTATTCTTCACAATATTTTTCTATGAGAAACCAACGTTAGCAATTTGAGTATGAAGCTGGTTTATTGACCCGGATTTTCTAGAAGAAGGAAATGATAAGGACTTCAGAATGATCAGATGCCGGTTTACAAGAATTCTTAACCCGGAGCATAGTCTGTCAAATTTGTTCTTGTGTTTGTTTTACAGGATCAATTTAACATGGATAAATCCAAATTAAACTGGGGGCTAATGTCGGGGATATACTCCGCGGCGTAAACCGGCCGGAGGTTAACCCGGCCAGACTTGGCGGTTTATCTGAAGACCCCGCTGACACTTGGCGAGTTACTGGCGACCCGTCCTGACCTGGCGGTTTACAAGCAACCCACCTGGTCATTATGACTCACTGGTGATCCGACGTGCGGGACAGACAGATGACAAGGCCCAAGGCCTAGAAGGCCGGTTCACGTTATGGTGGGCCGGTTTAGGAGGAAAGGCATGAGGAATATTTACCTTACAAGGAGTTAAGACCAGGACTTGTATCCGGTTTGTATTAGAGATAGACTATTCCTAATCCTAATAGGACTCCACATGTAAACCGCCCCTTCAACATATATAAGGAGGGGCAGGGCTCCCCAAAGAGAGAGAGACAACAATCAATAATCTCTAGGTCTAGACACAACTAGAGGAGAGCCGGTTTACGGCGACTCCCTCATGATGATAATGAGACCTAGCCTCAAACAGCATGTAGGGTTTTTACCGGATGATGTTTCCCGAGGCCCGAAGCTGTCTAAATCCTCGTCTTGTGTGTTGCGTCTCTCGATTCCGCTCAACCCCTCTCAAGCTACCACATAGATGCATTGGCCTCGCGACTAAGTCCTGACACTAAGGACATATGCCGTGACAAATCCATGACACATCATGATCGGATCATGAAGAGTACGACTACGTCAACCGCATGATAAATGCTTCCTCTTAGTGATCTAAAAGGGTATGTAGATGCTCTCCCCCTCTTGTAGCTATGCGTCTCCATGGATTGATCTTGCAGGTTCGTAGAAATGTTTCATTTTCCATGCAACGTTCCCCAACAATCGAGCTAGTGACAATTATTAATTTTAACTAATTTAGTTTCTGTATGTTGGTAGGACGACTTTGTGGTCTACAAAATTTTCCATAAGAGCATATGATTGAAGAAAATGGTGATGCCATCATATGCCCCACCCAGTCTAATGTCCTTTGGGAGAGCGCAGCATCGGGGCTTCCTCGAATACAGTACATTGGCTCCTCTCATGGACTACGAAGTGTTGTTGTCACTGGCGCCACCGCCGCTGCTACCTGCAACTTCTATGTACCAGATGCTTGCCATCGGGGCCAGATCATCCATTATGGGCAGTGTGGTGCTCCCAACTTCTGTGTACACATTAGACAAACATTTTGTTTTACATTGCATCCAATTTTTTAAAAATGTCACAAAATATTTTTGGACTAGCTAGTGAACATTTTTTTAAATGTAACATACATTTTTTGATTGTTTGAAATATTTTTTAAATGACATGAACCTTTCCTAAATTGTATAAACACTCTAAAAAATGGCACTTTCATATTTTTAAACACGTGACGTTTTTCACCACCTGGAGATGGCCCCCACACCAAGAGAAGCTCATATAGTTGTAAAGGCTAGGGCGGGATGTCTATCTATCTAGCTAGCTCGCATAGATCCATCCACTGCAAATAAAAACAAATTAAACAAAGCCCAACATCAAAGCTTCTCCGGAAAGAATCTTGATAGTACATGCATTCGGTCCTATTTAAGCATCTCCCTCCTATATCTCTATATATCATTGAATTCCTTCCACAGATATACACATATCTATCATTTCCCCCAACGTTGGTTCCATGCCAACACACATTTCCCGAAGAGCCTCCGCCATGGCAAGCCACCTTCAAGTTTAGCAGTAGAAACAACAGCTGAATTTGCCGCCGGGTTTCAGGTTTCACCCGAAGGACAAGGAGATCATCATCTTCTACCTGGTCCCCAAGGTGTTGAAGAAAGCCTTCAACATGATGATGGTAAGGGAGTTGTATATGAAAAAATACGAGCTATGGAATCTCCCAAATGAGGTAAACATGGTGAGAAAGAGCGATACTTCTTCTCCTAGAAGGACCACAAGTACCCCCACCGCGATATGAACTAACTGGGCCATGAACGCTGGCTATTGGAAGGCTACCGGAAAGGAAAAAGGAGATCATTCTACCCCCACCAAAGGTCTCATCGGCATGAAGAATACACTGGTCTTCTACAAGGGCAAGCCCCTGGGGGGGGGGGGGAGAAGATAAACTAGGTCATGTACGAGTATAGAATCAAGATTGGCAAGCAGTCGGCACCCGACTTGCCCACCGACATCGTCGAAGCCGCCACCATTAATGTGTCTTCCAATGTATTTTTAGTCCTTGACTAGTAGTATTCATAACTTGCGAATTCTCTAGTACAGACATATCTAGCTAGTGAAAATTATTTATTCTAACTAATTTAGTTTATGTATGTCGGTACGAGGACTATGTGGTCTGCAGAAGTTTCCATAAGAGCACAGGACTGAAGAAGATGGTGATGTCATCATATGCCCCTCCCAGTCATCTGTCTATTGGGGCAGCGTAGCATCGGGGCTTCCTCGAATCCAGTACATTGGCTCCTCTCATGGACTACGATGTGTTGTTGTCACTGGCGCCACCGCCCCTGCTACCTGCAACTTCTGTGTACCAGATGCTTACCATCGGAGCCGGATCATCCATGATGGCTAGTGTGGTGCTCCCAACTTCTGTCTACATATTTTTACATTAGACAAACATTTTGTTTTACATTGCATCAGATTTTTTTTAAATGTCACAAAATATTTTTGGACTCGCTAGTGATTTTTTAAAATCTAACCTACATTTTTTGAATGTCCAAAACATTTTTTAAATGACGCGAACCTTTCCAAAATTGTATAAACACTCTAAAAATGGCATTTTCATTTTTTAAACACGTGACATTTTTCACCACCTGGACATGGCCCCCACAGCAAGAGAAGAAGCATATAGTTGTAAAGGATAGGGCGGGATGTCTATCTATCTAGCCAGCTCGCATACATCTATCCACTGCAAATAAAAACAAATTAAACAAAGCCCGGACAATGTCAAATCTTCTCTGGAAATAATCTTCACAGTACATGCATTCGGTCCTATTTCAGCATCTCCCTCCTATATCTCTATATATCATCGAATTCCTTCCATACATAGACACATATCTATCATTGCCCCCAACATTTGTTCCACGCCAACACACGTTTCCCGAAGAGCCTCCTCCATGGCAAGCCACCTTCAAATTCAGCAGCAGAAACAACAACTGAATTTGCCGCCGGGTTTCAGGTTTCACCCGATGGACATGGAGATCATCATCTTCTACCTGGTCCCCAAGGTGTTAAAGAAAGCCTTCAGCACGATGATGGTAAGGGAGGTGGATATGAAGAAATACGAGCCATGGAATCTCCCAAATAAGGTAAACATGGGGAGAAGGAGCGATACTTCTTCTCCTAGGAGGACCTCAAGTACCCCCACAGGGATACAGACCAACCGGGCCATGAACACTGGCTATTGGAAGGCTACCGAAAAGGAAAAAGGAGATCATCCTACCCTGACTAAAGGTCTCATCGGCATGAAGAAGACACTGGTCTTCTACAAGGGTAGGGCCCCTTGGGGGGGGGAGAAGATAAACTGGGTCATGTACGAGTATAGAATCAAGATCGGCAAGCAGTCAACACCCGACTTGCCCACTGACATTGTCGAAGCCGCCACCATTAATGTGTCTTCCAAGGTATTTTTAGTCCTTGGCTAGTAGTACTCATGACTGAGGTTCTCTAGTACAGACATATCGAGCTAGTGACAATTATTGATTCTAACTAATTTAGTTTATGTATGTTGGTACGAGGACTTTGTGGTCTGCAGAATTTTCCATAAGAGCACAAGACAAGATGGTGATGCCATCATATGCCCCGCCCAGTCTTATGTCTATTGGGGCAGCGCAACATTGGGGCTTCCTCGAATCCAGTACATTGGCTCCTCTCATGGACTATGACGTGTTGCTGTCACTGGCTCCACCGCTGCTGCTACCTACAACTTCTGTGTACCAGATACTTACCATCGGAGCTGGATCATCCATGATGGCTAGTGTGGTGCTCCCAAATTCTGTCTACATATTTTTACATTAGACAAACATTTTGTTTTACATTGCATCCAATTTTTTTAAAATGTCACAAAATATTTTTGGACTAGCTAGTGAACAATTTTTTTTAAATATAACATACATTTTTTGAATGTCTGAAACATTTTTTAAATGACGCGAACCCTTCCTAAATTGTATAAACACTCTAAAAATGGCACTTTCATATTTTTAAACACGTGACATTTTTCACCACATGGACATGGCCCCCACAGCAAGAGAAGCAGCATATAGTTGTAAAGGATAGGGCGGTATGTCTATCTATCTAGCTAGCTCGCATACATCCATTCACTGCAAATAAAAACAAATTAAACAAAGCCCAACGTCAAAGCTTCTCCGGAAAGAATCTTGACAGTACATGCATTCCGTCCTATTTAAGCATCTCCCTCCTATATCTCTATATATCATTGAATTCCTTTCATAGATAGACACATATCTATAATTTCCCCCAACATTGGTTCCACGCCAACACACATTTCCCGAAGAGCCACCGCCATGGCAAGCCACCTTCAAGTTCAGCAGTAGAATCAACAGCTGAATTTGCCGCCGAGTTTCAGGTTTCACCCGACGGACATGGAGATCATCATTTACTACCTGGTCCCCAAGGTGTTGAAGAAAGCCTTCAACACGATGATGGTAAGGGAGGTTGATATGAAAAAATACGAGCTATGGAATCTCCCAAATGAGGTAAACATGTAGAGAAAGAGCGATACTTCTTCTCCTGAAAGGACCGCAAGTACCCCCACCGGGATACGAACCTACTGGGCCATGAACGCTGGCTATTGGAAGGCTACCGGAAAGGAAAAAGGAGACCATGGCGCACATACTTACCTACACCAGCACATGACGATCCAAAAAGTGGGTAAACCAAGAAGCTGATGTATATCTCTCGGAAAATGACTTGAGCGTGTGTTTGTGTACATACAAGCATGTGTGTGCGTGCGTGTGTGTGTGTGTGTGTGTGTGTGCATGCACGCAGAGCGTGAATTGTAACGGTCCCTCTTATGCATGCGGGAATTCAGCAGCGGTTCGCGCCTGCCCCTTTTGCTTGGTGGTAACCGGTCCAAGGGTGTTGTTTTCATAGGGGGTAGATGAGAGAGATCGATGCGACTACTACTGACATTCGTACGCACGACCTTGTACCCAACATATTAAATCATCCATCGAATCTCCTCTCCTTGTCACACATTGTCTAGAGAAGGCACACAGTTTTCATGTAATCCTACAGAGGATATATATAGTATATGAATGCATAGGATGGAACATATAAAGTCATAGATTTCACCTCCAAGTCTTGTATATAGATATGAAATCATAGGGTGGAATGCATACATAGGATACATAGTAAACAACACATGGTTGCTTTGCAGTACAAAGCTAGGCATCAACCGTGAAGCAGGGCATATCATGAGGAGTACATATGCATACATTAATGAGAATGAGAAGAAACCAACAGAGTTCAATCTGGCTGACGTGGCTTGGACAGATTCGAGAAACCTAGCACTTTTCACCAACCGGGCATGGCCCCCACAGCAAGAGAAGCAACATACAGTTGTAAAGGATAGGGAGGTATCTTTATCTATCTAGCTAGCTCGCATACATCTGGCCACTGCCAATAAAAAAAACTAAACAAAGCCCGGAAAACGTCATAGCATAGCTTCTCTGGAAAATATCTTGCCAGTATAGGCATTTAGTTCTATTTAAGCATCTCCCTCTCATATATTTCCAACTTATACAAGTTGGAGTTGGTCGTGAGTTCACACGCGGGGCCATGCAAATAAAAAAAATGCACTTCTATCCACATGTAAGACTAGCAACTTTCCAAAAGATAGAATAAACGAATGTTACTTTTGTGAGACATATCTCAAATAAACAAATACACTACTGCCGTAATATGAGAATAATACTAATAAAAACATAGATTATAAATGCGTATGACTCCAGTTCAAAATCATGGCATTTATATTAATTTTTCTGCCCAACCAATTCTTCGAGTTCTATAGCATCACAAAATAGAGTGAACACAATTTTTTGCAGGGGAGAGAGTGAACACATTGCAATTTCAATGTGGTCATACATGTTGTCCTCCTACGAGATCCACGATCTTGTGCATTCGAATTACTCAGAACCATTCACCTATGCTTTAATATTTAAAATGTTATCTCACTGCACATCTCGCGAATGACCTACAATGGTCGCTTAAAAATCATCAATGAGTACAACATGGCTTTTGTTATATTTATGCTCTCTTTTTAATTATATAAACCATCCAACAGTTGTACGACATCATCATCTTTCGATTATCTCTTAAGGAAGCAGTATCTCATCATGTTTCTATGGCTCAACAACAATGTACGTGCATTGTGCTAATCTCTATATATCATTGAACTCCTTCCATAGATAGACACACATCTATTGTTGCCCCCAACATTTGTTCGACGCCAGCACATATTCCCAAAGAGCCTCCGCCATGGCAAGCCACCTTCTAGTTCAGAAACAACAGCTGAATTTGCCGCCGGGTTTCAGGTTTCACCCAACAGACATGGAGATCATCATCTTCTACCTGGTCCCCAAGGTGCTGAAGAAAGCCTTCGACACGATGATGGTAAGGTAGGTGGATATGAAAAATACGAGCTATCGAATCTCCCAAATGAGGTAAACATGGGGAGAAGGAGCGATACTTCTTCTCCTAGAAGGACCTCAAGTACCCCCGCCGGGATACAGACCAACTGTGCCATGAACCCTGGCTATTGGAAGGCTATCAGAAAGGGAAACGAGATCATTCTACCCCAACCAAAGGTCTCATCGGCATGAAGAAGACACTGGTCTTCTGCAAGGGCATGGCCCCTAGGGGGGGAGAAGATAAATTGGATCATGTATGAGTATAGAATCGAGAACGACAAGCAGTCGGTGTTGGGGAACGTAGTAATTTCAAAAAAAAATCCTACGCACACGCAAGATCATGGTCATGCATAGCAACGAGAGGGGAGAGTGTTGTCCACGTACCCTTGTAGACCGAAAGCGGAAGCGTTATGACAACGCGGTTGATGTAGTCGTACGTCTTCACGATCCGACCGATCCAAGTACCGAACGTACGGCACCTCCGAGTTCAGCACACGTTCAGCTCGATGACGATCCCCGGACTCCGATCCAGTAGTGTGCCGGGGATGAGTTCCGTCAGCACGACGGCGTGGTGACAATGATGGTGTTCTACCGACGCAGGGCTTCGCCTAAGCATCGCTACGATATGACCGAGGTGGAATATGGTGGAGGGGGGCACCGCACACAGGTAAGGAACGATCACGAAGATCAACTTGTGTGTATAGAGGTGCCCCCTCCTCCGTATATAAAGGGGGGGAGGAGGACGGGGCCGTCCAAGGGGGTGGGATGCCCTAGGAGGGGGAAACCTACTCCAAGTAGGTTTGCCCCTCCCTTTCCTAGTCCAAGAAGGAGTGGGAAGGAAGGAGTGGGAGAGGGGAAAGGCAAGGGGCGCGCCACCCCCCCTTCCTTGTCCTATTCGGACTCAAGGGGAGGGGGAGCGCCTCTTGCCCTGGCCGGCCCCTCTCTCTCTCTCTCCACTAGGGCCCAACAAGGCCCATTAGTTCCCGGGGGGGTTTCGGTAACCCTCCGGCACTCCGGTTTTCTCCGAAATCACCTGGAACACTTCCGGTGTCTGAATATAGTCGTCCAATATATCAATTTTTATGTCTCGACCATTTCGAGACTCCTCATCATGTCCGTGATCACATCCGGGACTCCGAAAAACCTTCGGTACATCAAAACTTATAAACTCATAATAAAACTGTCATCGTAACGTTAAGCGTGCGGACCCTACGGGTTCGAGAACTATGTAGACATGACCTAGAACTGTTTCCGGTCAATAACCAATAGCGGAACCTAGATGCTCACATTGGCTCCTACATATTCTACGAAGATCTTTATCGGTCAAACCGTATAACAACATACGTTGTTCCCTTTGTCATCGGTATGTTACTTGCCCGAGATTCGATCGTCGGTATCTAATACCTAGTTCAATCTCGTTACCGGCAAGTCTCTTTACTCGTTACGTAATGCATCATTCCTTAACCAACTCATTGGCCACATTGCTTGCAAGGCTTATAGTGATGTGCATTACCGAGAGGGCCCAGAGATACCTCTCCGACAATCGGAGTGACAAAACCTAATTTTGAAATCGCCAACTCAACATGTACCTTTGGAGACACCTGTAGAGCTCCTTTATAATCACCCAGTTACATTGTGACGTTTGGTAGCACACAAAGTGTTCCTCCGGTAAACGGGAGTTGCATAATCTCATAGTTGTAGGAACTTTGTATAAGTCATGAAGAAAGCAATAGCAACATACTAAATGATCAAGTGCTAGGCTAACGGAATGGGTCAAGTCAATCACATCATTCTTCTAATGATGTGATCCCGTTAATCAAATGACAACACATGTCTATGGCTAGGAAACATAACCATCTTTGATTAATGAGCTAGTCAAGTAGAGGCACACTAGTGACATTATGTTTGTCTATGTACTCACACATGTATAATGTTTCTTGTTAATACAATTCTAGCATGAATAATAAACATTTATCATGATATGAGGAAATAAATAATAACTTTATTATTGCCTCTAGGGCATATTTCCTTGAGTCTCCCACTTGCACTAGAGTCAATAATCTAGATTACACAGTAATGATTCTAACACCCATGGAGTCTTGGTGTTGATCATGTTTTGCTCGTGGAAGAGGCTTAGTCAACGGGTCTGCAACATTTAGATCCGTATGTATCTTGTAAATCTCTATGTCTCCCACCTGGACTTGATCCCGGATGGGATTGAAGCGTCTCTTGATGTGCTTGGTCCTCTTGTAAAATCTGGATTCCTTTGCCAAGGCAATTGCACCAGTATTGTCACAGAAAATCTTCATTGGTCCCGATGCACTAGGTATGACACCTAGATTGGAAATGAACTCCTTCATCCAGACTCCTTCATTTGCTGCTTCTGAAGCAGCTATGTACTCCGCTTCGCATGTAGATCCCGCCACGACGCTTTGTTTAGAACTGCACCAACTTACAGCTCCACCGTTCAATAAAAACACGTATCCGGTTTGCGATTTAGAATCGTCCGGATCAGTGTCAAAGCTTGCATCGATGTAACAATTTACGACTAGCTCTTTGTCACCTCCATAAACGAGAAACATATCCTTAGTCCTTTTCAGGTATCTCAGGATGTTCTTGACCGCTGTCCAGTGATCCACTCCTGGATTACTTTGGTAACTCCCCGCTAAACTTAATGCTAAGCATACATCAGGTCTGGTGCACAGCATTGCATACATGATAGAGCCTATGGCAGAAGCATAGGGAACATCTTTCATTTTCTCTCTATCTTCTGCTGTGGTCGGGCATTGAGTCTAACTCAACTTCACACCTTGCAATACAGGCAAAAACCCTTTCTTAGCCTGATCCATTTTGAACTTTTTCAAAACTTTATCAAGGTATGTGCTTTGTGAAAGTCCAATTAAGCATCTTGATCTATCTCTACAGATCTTGATGCCTAATATGTAAGCAGCTTCACCGAGGTCTTTCATTGAAAAACTTCTATTCAACTATCCCTTTATGCTATCCAGAAATTCTATATCATTTCCAATTAACAATATGTCATCTACATATAATATCAGAAATGCTACAGAGCTCCCACTCACTTTCTTGTAAATACAGGCTTCTCCAAAAGTCTGTATAAAACCATATGCTTTGATCACACTATCAACGCGTTTATTCCAACTCCGAGATGCTTGCACCAGTCCATAAATGGATCGCTAGAGCTTGCACACTTTGTTAGCACCTTTTAGATCGACAAAACCTTCCGGTTGTATCATATACAACTCTTTTTCTAGAAATCCGTTCAGGAATGCAGTTTTTACATCCATTTGCCAAATTTCATAATCATAAAATACGGCAATTGCTAACATGATTCGGACAGACTTAAGCATCGCTACGGGTGAGAAAGTCTCATCGTAATCAACCCCTTGAACTTGTCGAAAACCTTTTGCAACAAGTCGAGCTTTGTAGACAGTTATATTACCATCAGCGTCAGTTCTTCTTATAGATCCATTTATTCTCAATGGCTTGCCAATCATCGGGCAAGTCAACCAAAGTCCATACTTTGTTCTCATACATGGATCCTATCTCAGATTTCATGGCTTCAAGCCATTTTGCGGAATCTTGGCTCATCATCGCTTCCTCATAGTTCGTAGGTTTGCCATGGTCAAGTAACATGACTTCCAGAATAGGATTACCATACCACTCTGGTGCGGATCTTACTCTGGTAGATCTACGAGGTTCAGTAGAAACTTGATCGGAAGTTTCATGATCAATATCATTAGCTTCCTCACTAATTAGTGTAGTTGTCACAGGAACCGGTTCTTGTGATGAACTACTTTCCAATAAGGGAGCAGGTACAGTTACCTCATCAAGTTCTACTTTCCTCCCACTCACTTCTTTCGAGAGAAACTCCTTCTCTAGAAAGGATTCGAATTTAGCAACAAAAATCTTGCCCTCAGATCTGTGATAGAAGGTGTACCCAATAGTCTCTTTTGGGTATCCTATGAAGACACATTTCTCCGATTTGGGTTCGAGCTTATCTGGTTGAAGTTTCTTCACATAAGCATCGCAGCCCCAAACTTTAAGAAATGACAACTTTGGTTTCTTGCCAAACCACAGTTGATAAGGCGTCGTCTCAACGGATTTTGATGGTGCCCTATTTAACGTGAATGCGGCCGTCTCTAAAGCATAACCCCAAAACGATAGCGGTAAATTAGTAAGAGACATCATAGATCGCACAATATCCAGTAAAGTACGATTACGACATTCAGACACACCATTTAGTTGTGGTGTTCCGGGTGGCGTGAGTTGCGAAACTATTCCGCATTGTTTCAAATGTAAACCAAACTCGTAACTCAAATATTCTCCTCCACGATCAGATCGTAGAAATTTTATTTTCTTGTTATGATGATTTTCCACTTCACTCTGAAATTCTCTGAACTTTTCAAATGTTTCAGACTTGTGTTTCATCAAGTAGATATACCCATATCTGCTCAAATCATCTGTGAAGGTGAGAAAATAACGATACCCGCCGCGAGCCTCAATATTCATTGGACCACATACATTAGTATGTATGATTTCCAATAAATCAGTTGCTCGCTCCATAGTTCCGGAGAACGGCATTTTAGTCATCTTTCCCATGAGGCACGGTTCGCAAGTACCAAGTGATTCATAATCAAGTGATTCCAAAATTCCATCAGTATGGAGTTTCTTCATGCGCTTTATACCGATATGACCTAAACTGCAGTGCCACAAATAAGTTGCACTATTATTATTAACTTTGCATCTTTTGGCTTCAACATTATGAATATGTGTATCACTACTATCGAGATTTAATAAAAATAGACCACTCTGTAAGTGTGCATGACCATAAAAGATGTTACTCATATAAATAGAACAACCATTATTCTCTGATTTAAATGAATAACCGTCTCGCATCAAATAAGATCCAGATATAATGTTCATGCTCAACGCTGGCACAAAATAACAATTATTTAGGTCTAAAACTAATCCCGATGGTAGATGTAGAGGTAGCGTGCCGACCGCGATCACATCGACTTTGGAACCATTTCCCACGCGCATCGTCACCTCATCCTTAACCAATCTTCGCCTATTCCGCAGTCCCTGTTTCGAGTTGCAAATATTAGCAACAGAACCAGTATCAAATACCCAGGTGCTACTGCGAGCATTAGTAAGGTACACATCACTAACATGTATATCACATATACCTTTGTTCACTTTGTCATCCTTCTTATCCACCAAATACTTGGGGCAGTTCCGCTTCTAGTGTCCAGTCTGCTTGCAGTAGAAGCACTCAGTCTCAGGCTTAGTTCCAGACTTGGGTTTCTTCTCTTGAGCAACAACTTGTTTGCTGTTCTTCTTGAAGTTCCACTTCTTCCCTTTGCCCTTTTTCTTGAAACTGGTGGTCTTATTGACCATCAACACTTGATGCTCCTTCTTGATTTCTACCTCCGCAGCCTTTTGCATTGCGAAGAGCTCGGGAATAGTCTTGGCCATCCCTTGCATATTATAGTTCATCACGAAGCTCTTGTAGCTTGGTGGCAGTGATTGAAGAATTCTGTCAATGACACTATCATCAGGAAGATTAACTCCCAGTTGAATCAAGTGATTATTATACCCAGACATTTTGAGTATGTGTTCACTGACAGAACTATTCTCCTACATCTTACAACTATAGAACTTATTGGAGACTTCATATCTCTCAATCCGGGCATTTGCTTGAAATATTAACTTCAACTCCTGGAACATCTCATATGCTCCATGACGTTCAAAACGTCGTTGAAGACCCGGTTCCAAACCGTAAATCATGGCAGACTGAACTATCGAGTAGTCATCAGCTTTGCTCTGCCAGACGTTCTTAACGTCGTCAGTTGCATCTGCAGCAGGCCTGGCACCTAGCGGTGCTTTCAGGACGTAATTCTTCTATGCAGAAATGAGGATAATCCTTAGGTTACGGACCCAGTCCGTGTAATTGCTACCATCATCTTTCAACTTAGCTTTCTCAAGGAACGCATTAAAATTCAACGGAACAACAGCACGAGCCATCTATCTACACCAAACATAGAGAAGAAAAATACTATCAGGTCCTAAGTTCATGATAAATTTAAGTTCAATTAATCATATTACTTAAGAACTCCCACTTAGACAGACATCTCTCTAGTCATCTAAGTGATCACGTGATCCAAATCATCTAAACCATGTCTGATCAGCACGTGAGATGGAGTAGTTTCAATGGTGAACATCACTATGTTGATCATATCTACTATGTGATTCACGTTTGACCTTTCGGTCTCCGTGTTCCGAGGCCATATCTGTATATGCTAGGCTCGTCAAGTTTAAACCTGAGTATTTCGCGTGTGCAACTGTTTTGCACCTGTTGTATTTGAACGTAGAGCCTATCACACCCGATCATCACGTGCTGTCTCAGCACGAAGAACTTTCACAATGGTGCATACTCAGGGAGAACACTTCTTGATAATTTAGTGAGAGATCATCTTAAAATGCTACCGTCAATCAAAGCAAGATAAGATGCATAAAGGATAAACATCACATGCAATAAATATAAGTGATATGATATGGTCATCATCATCTTGTGCTTGTGATCTCCATCTCCGAAGCACCATCGTGATCACCATCGTCATCGGCGCGACACCTTGATCTCCATCGTAGCATCGTTGTCGTCACGCCATCTATTGCTTCTATGACTATCGCTACCGCTTAGTGATAAAGTAAAGCAATTACAAGCCGTTTGCATTTCATACAATAAAGCGACAACCATATGGCTCCTGCCAGTTGCCGATAACTTCGGTTACAAAACATGATCATCTCATACAATAAAATATAGCATCACGTCTTGACCATATCACATCACAACATGCCTTGCAAAAACAAGTTAGATGTCCTCTACTTTGTTGTTGCAAATTTTACGTGGCTGCTATGGGCTGAGCAAGAACCGTTCTTACCTATGCATCAAAAACCACAATGGTAGTTCGTCAAGTTAGTGCTGTTTTAACCTTCGCAAGGACCGGGCATAGCCACACTCGGTTCAACTAAAGTTGGAGAAACAGACACCCGCTAGTCACCTGTGTGAGAAGCACGGCGGTAAAACCAGTCTCGCGTAAGCGTACGTGTAATGTCGGTCCGGGCCGCTTCATCCAACAATACCGCCGAACCAAAGTATTACATGCTGGTAAGCAGTATGACTTGTATCGCCCACAACTCACTTGTGTTCTACTCGTGCATATAACATCAACGCATAAAACCTAGGCTCGGATGCCACTGTTGGGGAACGTAGTAATTTCAAAAAAATTCCTGCGCACACGCAAGATCATTGTGATGCATAGCAACGAGAGGGGAGAGTGTTGTCCACGTACCCTCGTAGACCGAAAGCGGAAGCGTTATGACAACGCGGTTGATGTAGTTGTACCTCTTCACGATCCGACCAATCCAAGTACCAAACATACGGCACCTCCGAGTTCAGCACATGTTCAGCTCGATGACGATCCCCGGACTCCGATCCAGCAGGGTGTCGGGGATGAGTTCCGTCAACACGACGGCGTGGTGACGATGATGATGTTCTACCGACGTAGGGCTTCACCTAAGCACCGCTACGATATGACCGAGGTGGAATATGGTGGAGGGGGGCACCGCACACGGCTAAGGAACGATCACGAAGATCAACTTGTGTGTATAGAGGTGCCCCCCTCCTCCGTATATAAAGGGGGGAGGAGGACGGGGCCGGCCAAGGGGGTGGCGTGCCCTAGGAGGGGGAAACCTACTCCAAGTAGGTTTGCCCCTCCCTTTCCTAGTCCAAGAAGGAGGGGGAAGGAAGGAGTGGGAGAGGGGAAAGGCAAGGGGGGCGCCGCCCCCCTTCCTTGTCCTATTCGGACTCAAGGGGAGGGGGCGTGCCTCTTGCCCTGGCCGGCCCCTCTCTCTCTCCACTAGGGCCCAACAAGGCCCATTAGTTCCCGGGGGGGTTCCGGTAACTCTCTGGCACTCCGGTTTTCTCCGAAATCACCCGAAACACTTCCGGTGTCCGAATATAGTCGTCCAATATATCAATCTTTATGTCTCGACCATTTGGAGACTCCTTGTCATGTCCGTGATCACATCCGGGACTCCAAACACCTTCGGTACATCAAAATTTATAAACTCATAATAAAACTGTCATCGTAACATTAAGCGTGCGGACCCTATGGGTTCGAGAACTATGTAGACATGAGCTAGAACTGTTTTCGGTCAATAACTAATAGCGGAACCTGGATGATCATATTGGATCCTACATATTCTACGAAGATCTTTATCGGTCAAACCGTATAACAACATGCGTTGTTCCCTTTGTCATCGGTATGCTACTTGCCCGAGGTTCGATCGTCGGTATCTAATACCTAGTTCAATCTCGTTACTGGCAAGTCTCTTTACTCGTTACGTAATGTATCATTTCATAACCAACTCATTGGCCACATTGCTTGCAAGGCTTATAGTGATGTGCATTACCGAGAGGGCCCATAGATACCTCTCCGACAACCGGAGTGACAAAACCTAATCTCGAAAGACGCCAACTCAACATGTACCTTTGGAGACACCTGTAGAGCTCCTTTATAATCACCCAGTTACGTTGTGACGTTTGGTAGCAAACAAAGTGTTCCTCCGGTAAACGGGAGTTGCATAATTTCATAGTTGTAGGAACTTTGTATAAGTCATGAAGAAAGCAATAACAACATACTAAACAATCAAGTGGTAGGCTAACGGAATGGGTCAAGTCAATCACATCATTCTTCTATTGATGTGATCCTGTTAATCAAATGACAACACATGTCTATGGTTAGGAAACATAACCATCTTTGATTAATGAGCTATTCAAGTAGAGGCACACTAGTGACATTATGTTTGTCTATGTACTCACACATGTATTATGTTTCCGGTTAATACAATTCTAGCATGAATAATAAACATTTATCATGATATGAGGAAATAAATAATAACTTTATTATTGCCTCTGGGGCATATTTCCTTCAGTCGGCACACGACTTGCCCACCGACATCGTCGAAGCCGCCAACATTAATGTGTCTTCCAAGGTATTTTTAGTCCTTGACTAGTAGTACTCATGACTGATGAATTCTCTAGTACAAACATATCTAGCTAGTGAAATTTATTGATTTGCAGGAGGACTATGTGGTCTGCAGAATTTTCCAAAAGAGCACAAGGCTGAAGAAGATGGTGATGCCATCATATGCCCCGCCCAGTCTTATGTCCATTGGGGCAACGCAGCATCAGGGCTTTCTCGAATCCAGTACACTCGCTCCTCTCATGGACTACGACGTGTTGTTGTCACTGGAGCTACCGCCGCTGCTACCTGCAACTTCTGTGTATGAGATGCTTGCTGAGGGAGTCCTGGACTATCATCATCAGCCGAACTCCAAGACTATGAAGATACAAGATTGAAGACTTCGTCCCGTGTCTGGATAGGACTTTCCTTGGCGTGGAAGGCAAGCTTGGCGATACGGATATGTAGATCTCCTACCATTGTAACCGACTGTATGTAACCCTAGCCCTCTCCGGTGTCTATATAAACCGGATGGCTTTAGTCCGTAGGACACAACAACCATTACAACAATCATACCATAGGCTAGCTTCTAGGGTTTAGCCTCCTTGATCTCGTGGTAGATCTACTCTTGTAATACCCACATTATCAATATCAATCAAGCAGGACGTAGGGTTTTACCTCCATCAAGAGGGCCCGAACCTGGGTAAAACATCGTGTCCCTTGTCTCCTGTTACCATCCGCCTAGACGCACAGTTCGGGACCCCCTACCCGAGATCCGCCGATTTTGACACCGACATTGGTGCTTTCATTGAGAGTTCCTCTGTGCCGTCACCGATAGGAAGGATGCCTCTTCCCGTCTTCAAGGACGGTATCTTCGCCAAAGGAGCCTTGGCCGCCTGCCAAACTATCTGGCTAGGCGGTTTTCTCATGACCGCCTGTCCGGCCACCGCTTCGACGATGACCTCTCGGGTCATCGAAAGCAATCTTCACGTCAACTCGGAATTCGCCGAGATCCAACAGAGCTCTCGTCCATAAACGAATTCTTGGATCGCATCGCCGCCCTGGGAGTCGCTACAGACTACAATCAGATCGGGCTTAAAACCGACCTGAGAGAGATTAACTCTCCCCAGGTTACCCACCACATCGCGGTGGTAGAGGAACATTGCGGCGACTCTTCTCCTATATTGAAAACTTGTCGTGTCCAGGCTTCCGAACCCTCCATTCCGGATTCCCCGCGGAGGGACGGACTCCGATGAAGCGCTGAACCTAAAGTCAGGCATCGGACCTGACTCGTTGGACAATGTTCCACTTTCCAAGCTTCCGAGTTCGGAAACTTCTCGGCCCTTGAGCCTTGAGATGGGTAGGGTTCCGAACTCAATTAAATCCACCCACCCAGACATATGCGATCTAACTCTAATCCGGCAAGAGCCTGCTAAAACAGTACATCATTACTGGGCCAGATTCCTCCTGGTTATGGACAGGATAAAGGACTGTCGAGAGGAAAATGCAATCTCAATTTTTTGCAATAATTGCACGGACAAGGGAATCTTGAATGCCGTCAGCCGCCGTGAAATCACACGCTTCGCCGACCTGGCATCCATAGTACGAAAGTACTGTGCGATAGAGAGTTTCCGGAAAACCGAAAATAATTTTTGGGACAATCCGGCCCCGAATACAACCCTAGTCCGCAACAAAAGGGTGCCTTACACTCAGACACCAGGTACAAAAACCAAAAAGTAGAAACCCAATAAAGGGCACGGAACCGTACTGAAGGGATGGCTTAGCAGACCCTGTACAATTCACAGTACAGAGGGCGCCACCCCAACACATAGCCTTCGAGCATGTTGGATATTGCGGCAGGTGGCCAAAAGTGGCGAGGAGCTTCTAGCCCCAGAAAACCACACCAACAGTACCAGTACGGTATCAACAGTCTTCAAAACTTTCGCATCAAACAATATGCGGAAACGAACAATCCGCAGCCTCGTCGAAGTCTACCAAGTAGCAACAACAAATCCCCGGAGCAACGTGGCCATCACCTTCAACGCCAGCGACGAACCTAAATTCCGAACAGCCCGAGCACCAGCCGCATTGGTCCTCAGTCCAATAGTGGACGGCTTTCAACTTACCAAGGTACTCATGGATGGCGGCAGCGGATTAAACCTCATCTACGAGGAAACTCTTCAAAAACTGGAAATAGACTGGAGCCGCATTGAGCGAAGCAGCACAACCTTCAGAGGAATTATCCCTAGCCGGGAAGTGCGCTGCACCGGAAAAATCACACTCGATGTGGTGTTCGGCACGCCGGATAATTACAGGTCCGAAGAAGTCACGTTCCAGGTGGCCCCGTTCAGCAGCGGATATCACGCTATATTAGGACGAGAGGCATTCACAATTTTTCAAGCCATACCCCATTACGGGTACTTGAAGCTCAAAATGCCTGGGCCCAGTGGAATAATCACTCTCGTTAGTGATCCGGACATAGCACTCCGCGCCGAAAACAAGACAACTGCATTAGGCCTGGAGGCACTATCTGAAGCCCTAGCGGCAGAAGAACTCTTACATGGCCTCCGGATGGCAATCTCCATGGGCATTCAACGCCTAGAGGTGCGCGGGGACCCAAACCTCGCAATATCCCAAGTAAATGGAGACTTTGACGCCAAGGATCCGAAAATGGCAGCCTATCGTAACGTTGTCCTTAAAATGTCAGCTCGGTTCGACGGACTTGAATTCCACCACGTAGCCAGGGATAATAACCAAGCGGCCGACGTATTGGCACGCATCGGCGCAAAACGTGACGCTGTCCCTCCAAACATCTTCCTGGAATGGCTATTCAAGCCATCCGTACTATGGGAAGAGGAGTCCGAAGGTAACAAACCGGAAGCAGCCGCACCAACCGACACAGAGCGATTTGACATAATCGGCGATTCAGCCGATGAAATAACACCTTTAGCCCACGACATAATGGTAGTAATCGCCCCGTGGACAGAGCCATTCCTAGCCTACTTGCTTAGGCAGGAACTTCCCGAAGACCAAAATGAGGCCCGCTACATAGTTCGGCGATCTAAAGCCTACAAGGTCCATGAGGGAGAACTTTATAGGAAAAGCACAAACGGAGTCCTTCAAAGGTGTATCTCCGAAGAGGAAGGATGAGACCTTCTAGCTGAAATTCACGCCGGACTAGGCGGACACCACGCCGCAGCCCGGGCCCTTGTAGGAAAGGCATTCCGTACAGGATTTTATTGGCCGACAGCCCGGGCAGATGCTCAGGACTTAGTCCAAAGATGCGTCGGTTGTCAGCTCTTTGCTAATCAGAGCCATATGCCACCCACCGCCCTCAAAACTATACCCATTACCTGGCCGTTCGCGGTCTGGGGGCTTGACATGGTTGGACCACTTAAAGGGGGAACCCACAAGCAAAGGTACCTATTGGTCATGGTGGATAAATTCACCAAATGGATAGAGGCCAAGCCAGTTAAAACGGCAGAGTCCGGACCAGTGATAGACTTCATATCCGGGGTAGTACACCGTTATGGTGTTCCCCACAGCATCACCACCGATAATGGCACGAACTTCACGGCCGACGAGGTTAAATCATGGTGCAAAAATATGGGCATTAAGCTCGATTACGCTTCAGTCTATCATCCTCAAACCAACGGTCAAGTGGAACGAGCAAATGGTCTAATAATGAGCGGCATCAAACCCAGACTAGTGCGGTCTCTCATGAAATCTGACACGCACTGGGTAGAGGAGCTCGACTCGGTACTCTGGGGGCTGCGGACAACGCCCAACCGTACTACCGGATTCACACCATTTTTTATGGTATACGGCGCAGAAGCAGTTCTTCCCTGCGACATCATTCATGACTCACCTCGAGTGCGCATGTACGAAGAAAGAGAAGCCGAGCTGGATCAGCAGGACAGCTTGGACGCATTGGAGGAAGAACGTGACGTTACCAAGGCTCGTTCCGCATTCTATCAGCAGCAGGCTCGAAGATATCAAAGCAGAGAAGTACGGGCCAAGACTTACAACATTGGCGGACTAGTTCTACGCCTTCCGGACAAGAAAAAGGACAAGCTCAAGCCCAAATGGGAGGGCCCCTTCATCATCGATCAAGTCTTGACCGGCGGAGCGTACCGTCTACGAAATGCATCGGATAACCGACTCGAGCCGAACCCATGGAACGCAGCCCGCCTCCGAAGATACTATGCCTAGCGCTGGACTAAGAGTTCGTCCCTTCCCCCCGTCCAAATTTTTTACACTTCAGCTGTCTTTTATTTATCTTTCTTTTTTTCTCTCACCCCTATTTATCAAAGCCTTAAAAGGCTTACTTGCGCATCGTTCGCACGCAATTGATGTGCTATCCGCACTCATTATACCTGGGGGCTTCCTTACCAGAAGCTCAATTATAAGGGCTTCATGCCCAGCACACGTGTCAAACTTCCACGTGTACCTTTTATTCACCAATATATGCATCGATATGACTTAAGTTTTGGCCAAGCTGGGTTGCCTGGCTCCTGTGCTTACCCCTACGTTCCCGATTGTTCGGCTAGGAGGTAAAGGGAGCACCTCTGCGATTGTTACTGCCGGGTCAGCCGGATGTGTACCTCAGACTGGGTGAAGCCGAAAGCTAGCGTTCTTAAGGGAATATTCGGTCGGTGATTTGAAAGATGATTTTTTACCAATTTATTTATCTGCCCCCAGATGTTATCCTGCTCTTTTCGCAGTCCGGACATGCACTTTAGGGCATGCCTCCCCAGAGGAAAGGAACCCTTAACGGAACTATTCTCCCTAGAAGATGTTTCTTACTAACCATGTAATATAACATAACTAGTTGGGCACTTGTCTGATAAAGCACTAATGACCCCTACGCCTGGTCTCCATGCATGCCCCGGTTGTTTCTCAACCGAGAAGGTATTCGGACACACTCCGGACTCTAGGGTCCCGAGGTTGAAGCGAAAAGGTCGGCAAAGACAAACGATCTACAATCCGGCTAGAAGGCATTTTACATGTCATTTAAAATACATTGTCAAATCGACTGACTGTATTCCTCCTCAATCCCGTCTAACAGGCTGTCTAATTTACAGTCCCGTTGGGAAAATTTAGCGGCCAACTCTACTTGGCTGTATACTAAACTCACAGGGATCTCCTTCCCATCGGGCCCCACAGGTCCGACCTCGGCCATGTGGTTGGGATCCTCCTTCTTGTACCGCGTCTTTACCATGGCCCAGGCCTCCCTGGCACCTTGGCGGCAGGCTGAAATCTTCCATAAACGGAAGCGCTGCCGCACTCCCTGAAGCTTCTCCGCAAGCTCCCCAAGGCCCTCGGGTAGGGAGAGGGCTGGCCATAAAGCCTGGACGACACCGCTCATTGCTTGCCGAACTCGTTCGAGCAGTTGCAACAACTCGGGAAGTTGATCACCCGTTGATACGGGCATCTCCTCCGCAGGGCGACCTGTGAGTATACCTACAGACATATTTTGTCAATTGACTTCCTCGCCGAACTCTTCTTTTCAAAGGAGTTCATTCAAGCACTTACTATAGATGCCGCGACGAAGCCGCTGATTCTCCTTAACGGAGCCAGAGAGCTCGGCCGGGACACCTTTCAGCTCTTCTCCAAGCTGGGCGTGGGCATCCTGGAGCTTGTTCCTTTCTTGCTGCACCTTATGCAGCACCCTCTCACCGGCCTTCAGCTGGCGCAGTAGTTCTTGCCTGTCCGGATCTTGTCCGGCAGCACCTGCAACGTCATTATTAGATTTGCGCGCAGGCCGCACACCACTTATCTTTTTAAATAATGTGTTACCAGGAGGGGTCCCTGTGTTTCCTCCTGCGGCAGTGAGTGCGGCCCCAAGTTGGGCCTTACACTCTTGCAGCTCCTGAGATAGTTGGGTATTCTTCTTTGAAAGATCCTACAGTTTAAATGATCCTTAAATCAGTTAATATAACTACTTTAAGTCTCGGGGGCTACTGGCATATACAACTATTAAAATCTCTTACCCGTATGTCTTTTACATACTGCTCCGTGGCTCTGGTCAAACCATCTTGAGCGGCACGGAGGTGCGCGTCCCCCGCGTTAAAGGCATTCAACGCCTCAGGGGAGAAGCACGCGTCACGAAAAACTGTCCGGCGGCGCCAGTGGTTCATGGCGGCGCTAGTCTGTCGGCATCCTCCGTTGGAGGAGTATCCGGCTCGCGCCTTGCGCTCGCCTCCCCCTCCCGACCAGGCGCTGGAGCTTGGCTGGTAGAGGCTGGGTTGGCAACCTCTACGCCCGCAGTTCGGCGGGCACTTTTTCTCCTACAAAAGTTATGAGCACTCAGATGCTTCCTAGGAACGTTGCTCTAAATAACGAACCGTGAGCTATACCTTTGCGGTGACGTTTCAATCTGCGCCGCGCTCCTCTTCCGCCTGCTGGACCGGACTGACCCTTGTTGATCAGCCGCTGCGGGTTCGGCTTCCCGCCTTGAAGGCACCGCCTGCAAAACACCGTTATGTACAGTGGTCAGAAATGCGCGAGGATGGAGTAATGGTGTTAGGAATTCGGTCATAAGTACCTGGGAAGCCGGTGACAAGCCGGGGTACTCGGTCGTAATGGCGACTAGAGCATTGTCCATGCTGAGTTGATGGAACACCCCGTCAATTAGTTCCACCTTTATATCCGGATCCTCTTCGGAGGTCGGATCGAGGGATCTTCCCGGATCCTTGGGTTGTGGAGCCGGACTGTGAATGTCCTCCACATCCCGGCGCAGTTCCTGCGTCAAAATCACAGAGTAAGGTACTCGGCTTTGAAAGCACGGGTCGGATGAATAAACGTCCGCTTACCCAGCTTCGAGGGTTATTCATGGAGAACCCATTCAATGGGCTCGTACGGAGGAAGTCCTCCTTCTCCCCCTGGTATAGGCCGGACAGAATCTTCACCAGATCCTCGGCCGATCCCGGCCACTTACGGCCATGACGGGTGGCATCGTCCTCCCCGTTGAAATCCCACATGGGGTGGCCCCTGTATTGCAGCGGCTGCACCCCCCGCATAATGCACGTGGCTATGACTCCGATCATGGTCAATCCGGAATGGGCCAGCAACCTTATCAGGCCCATCAAATAATGGACGCTCTTGTCTTCCTCCAGCTGAGGGCTCCGTGGGCACCAACTTAGGCGTTTCTTCAGAGGAGCATTGCTAAACTCAGGGAGGCTAATCCGAACTGGGTCTGGCAGTGGAGCGTCTTCTATATAAAACCATTCCGAAGGCCAGTCTTCGAACGCCTTCTTAGGGGTTCCGGATAGATATCCGGTCCCGGCGATGCGCCATATTTCGGCACCGCCCACTTGATATATTGACCCCTCGTGAGAGCGGGGTACGAGGCAGAATAGCCTCTTCCACAGCGCAAAATGGGGCTTGATGCCCAGGAATAGCTCGCAAAGAGCTACGAAACCCGCGATATGCAGAATAGAGGCGGGCGTTAGGTGATGGAGCTGGAGTCCGTAGAACTCCAGGAGCCCGCGGAGGAACGGATGTACAGGAAATCCAAGCCCCCTTATTAGATAAGGGATGAAGCATACCCGCTCCCCTTTAGAGGGACTAGGGGTGGCCTCCGCTTGCTTCCCACCTTTGTAGGTGGCCAGCCCGGCTCGAACCGGAACCATAAAGGCCGGAGGAAGATATCCCTCCGCTTGGAGCGTCACCAGCTCGCTGTGCGGAACAGAACATCTCCTCCAATCTCCTGGCGAAGGACTGGGAGTGCGAGAAGAGGAGCCGCGTCGACGGTCCATGATGGAATGGATTTTTGGTCAGAAGCGCTCCGATGAGTACTCGCGGGAGGAAGATGGTGTGGTTTGGATCTGGATTCCTACCTCTCTTATAGTCAGGTTATTTGCGCAGCTAGGGGGTAAAACATAAAAGATACCCTGGCTTTTCGCATTCGAGCGATGCGTGGAAGAAGGCCATTATTGGGCGTGGAAGCCAAGCAGCGCGACATTGATAAGGAAGCCGGACACTGTTCGGCAGGTACATGGAACTTAAAGGAGAATCCGCCTTGCAACACCGAAGACTACATACGCGCTGGACTTATCGTCATTGAAGCCTGGTTCAGGGGCTACTGAGGGAGTCCTAGACTAGGGGGTGTCCGGACAGCCAGACTATCATCGTCAGCCAGACTCCAAGACTATGAAGATACAAGATTGAAGACTTCGTCCCGTGTCCGGATGGGACTTTCCTTCGTGTGGAAGGCAAGCTTGGCGATACGGATATGTAGATCTCCTACCATTGTAACCGACTCTATGTAACCCTAGCCCTCTCCGGTGTCTATATAAACCGGATGGCTTTAGTCCGTAGGACACAACAACCATTACAACAATCATACCATAGGCTAGCTTCTAGGGTTTAGCCTCCTTGATCTCGTGGTAGATCTACTCTTGTAATACCCACATTATCAATATCAATCAAGCAGGACGTAGGGTTTTACCTCCATCAAGAGGGCCTGAACCTGGATAAAACATCCTGTCCCTTGTCTCATGTTACCATCCGTCTAGACGCACAGTTCGGGACCCCCTACCCGAGATCCGCCGGTTTTGACACCGACACTTGCCATCAGAGCCGAATCATCCATGATGGGTAGTGTGGTGCTCCCAACTTCTGCGTACATATTTTTACATTGAACAAACATTTTCTTTTACATTGCATCCAATTTTCCTAAATGTCACAAAAATATTTTTGGACTGGTGAACATTTTCTAAAATGTAACATACATTTTTTTGAATATATGAAACATTTTTTAAATTGCATGAACCTTTCGTAAATTTTACAAACACTTTTAAAAATGGCACTTACATTTTTAAACACGTGGCATTTTTCACCACCTGGACATGGCCCCCACAGCAAACAAGCAGCATACAGTTGTAAAGGATAGGAAAACAAAGCCCGGACAACATCAAAGCTTCTCTGGAAAGTATCTTTCCAGTACATGCATTTGGTCCTATTTAAGCATCTCCCTCCTATATCTCTCTATATATCATTGAATTCCTTCCATATATAGACACATCTCTATCGTTGCCCCCAACATTTATTCCACCCCAGCTGACATTTCCCAAAGAGCCTCGCCATGTTGAGCACCTTCAAGTTTAGCACCAGAAATAAAAGTTGAATCCACCGCCGGGGTTTAGGTTTCACCCGACGGACATGGAGATCATCATCTTCTACCCAGTCCCCAAGGTTCTTAGGAAAGCCTTCGTGCACCGGTGGTCGGGGAGGTGGATCTAAAAAATAAAAGCCATGGAATCTCCCAAATGAGGTAAACATGGGGAGAAGGAGCAATACTTCTTCTCCCAAAAGTACATAAAGTACCCCACCAGGATACAGACCAACCTGGCCATGAACATCGGGTTTTGGAAGTCTACCGAAAAGGACTAGGAGATCATTGTACCGCCAACCAAAAGTCTCATAGGCATGAAGAAGACACCGGTCTTCTACAAGGGCAGGGCCCCTAGAAGGGAGAAGATAAACTGGATCATGTACGAGTGTAGAATTGAGATCGGCAAGCAGTCGACACCCGACTTGCCCACCGACATCGTCAAAGTCGCCGCCATTAATGTGTATTCCAAGGTATTTTTAGTCCTTGACTAGTAGTACTCATGACTGATGAATTCTCTTGTACAAACATATCTATGATGGAACTCTGCCCTAGAGGCAATAATAAAATTGTTATTATTATATTTCCTTAATCATGATCAAGGTTTATTATTTATGCTATAATTGTATTGACCGGAAACTTAAATACATGTGTGGATACATAAACAAATAATGTGTCCCTAGTGAGCCTCTACTGGACTAGCTCGTTGATCAAATATGGTTAAGGTTTCCTAACCATAGATATGAGTTGTCATTTGATAGCGGGATCACATCATTAGGAGCATGATGTGATGGACAAGACCATGAGTCAGCATAGCATATGATCATTCAGTTTACTGCTACTATTTTCTTAATGTCAAATAAATGTTCCTTCGACCATGAGATCTTGCAACTCCCGGATACCGTAGGAATACCTTGTGTGCTATCAAACGTCACAACATAACTGGGTGATCATAAAGATGCGCTAGAGGTATATCTGAAGGTGTCTGTTGAGTTGGTGTGAATCGAGATTGGGATTTGTCACTCCATGTATCGGAGAGGTATCTCTAGGCCCTCTCGGTAATACACATCACAAGAAGCTTGGAAGCAAAGTGACTACAGAGTCAGTTGCAAGATGGTTTATTATGGAATGAGTAAAGAGACTTGCCGGTAATGAGATTAAACTAGGTATAGAGATACCGACGATCGAATCTTGGGCAAGTAACATACCGACAGACAAAGGGAATTACGTATGTTTTCATAAGGGTTCAACCAATAAAAGATCTTCGTGGAATATGTAGGAATCAATATGGGCATCTTGGTCCCGCTATTGGTTATTGACCGGAGAGGTGCCTTGGTCATGACTACATAATTCCCGAACCCATAGGGTCGCATGCTTAATGTTTGTTGACACTAGAGTAGTATTGGGATATCTGATGCGTGCTAATCAAATGTTGTTGGGAGCCCCAATGAGATCCCGGATATCTTGAGGACTCTCTAAATGGTCCAGAGGTAAAGGTTTATATATGGGAAGTCCTATTTTGGGTTCCATAAAAAGGTGAAGTTTCTTCGGTATTGTACCGGGAAGCTTTCAGAAGGTTCCGGAGGATTCTGGAGGGGTCCAGAAGTCCACATGTGGGTCCACAATGACTCAATGGCTAGCATGGGCTGTGGGGAGGCTCCCTGGCCTTATTGGGCTAAGCGCACCATGTCCTTAAAAATCCATGTGGCTAGGGAAGGTAAAAAAGGAAGGAGTCCTAGTATGAATAGGATTGGACTTGGAGTCCTAGTACTCTCCCCCTTAGTTGTGCCCTAGAGCTTGGAGGGGCTGTTTTCCACGCCCCTCCACCTATATATAGAGGGGAGGGGTGCCCCAAGAGAACACACCAAGCCCTTGGTGCCTCTCTCTCTCCCGTTACTCCGTAGTTCCACCGCTTTGTCCCGGCGACGCTTAGTGAAGCGCTGTCGGTGCTCCACCACCGCCATCACCACCAAGCCGTCGTGTTCGTTGTGATCCAATCTACCTCTCCTCTCCGGCTTGCTAGATCAAGAAGGAGGAGACGTCATCGAGCCGCACATGTGCTAAACTTGGAGGTGCCGTCCGTTTGGCACTAGATCGGTTGGATTGCAAAGAGTACGACTATGTTAACCGCTTGATAAACGCTTCCGCTTAGCGATCTACAAGGGTATGTAGATGCTCCCCCTCTCATAGCTATGCATCTCCATGGATAGATCTTGCGTGTGCATCTAAATTTTTTATCTTCCATGCAACGTTCCCCAACAGTGGCATCATGAGCCAGGTCTATGCGTAGATGATATGCACAAGTAGAACACAAATGAGTTGTGGGTGGTGATGTTCATACTGCTTACCACCAACGTATTATTTTGATTCAGTGGCATTGTGGGATGAAGCGGCCCGGACCAACCTTTCATGTCCACGGATATGAGACTGGTTCCACTGACTGATATGCAACTTGTTTTGCATATAGGTGGCCGATGGGTGTTCGTTTCTCCTACTTTAGTTGAATTGAATTTGACTACGGCTAGTCCTTGAAGAATTTTAAAACAACAAACTTGATAATCACCGTTGTGGTTTTTGCATTGGTAAGAACGGTTCTTGCTAGTTGCCTGTAGCAGCCACGTAAAAATTGCAACAACAAAGTAGAGGACGTCTAACTTGTTTTGCAGGGTACGTTGTGATGTGATATATGTTGTTGTATGAGACGATCATATTTTGTAAAACCGATAACCGACAGGAGCCTTAGGGTTGTGTTTTAATTACTGTATGACATGCAAGCGCCATGTAATTGCTTTACTTTATCGCTATGCATTAGCAATAGTTGTAGAAGATATAGTTGGCGAGACGACCCTGATGCAACAATGGAGATCAAGGTGTCGAGCCGATGATGATAGAGATCATGCCAATGCTTTGGAGATGGAGATCAAAAGCACAAGATGATGATGGCCATATCATGTCACATATTTTGATTGCATGTGATGTTTATCCTTTATGCATCTTATTTTGCTTAGAACGACGGTAGCATTATAAGATGATCCCTTCACTTAATTTCAAGATAAAAGTGTTCTCCCTGAGTATGCGTCATTTCCAAAGTTTGTCATATCGAAGCACCACGTTATGATTGGGTGTGATATACTCTACGTTCACATACAATGTGTGTAAGCCAGCTTTGCCCACGCAAAATACTTGGGTTAAACTTGACGAGCCTAGCATGTACAGACATGGTCTCGGAACACTAGAGACTGAAAGGTCAAACATGAGTCATATAGTAGATATGATCAACATGGAGATGTTCACCATTGATGAGTACCCCATCTCACATGATGATCGGACATCGGTTAGTTGATTTGGATCATGTATCACTTAGACAACTTGAGGGATGTTGATTTAAGTGGGAATTCATTAATAATTTGATTAATTGAACTAAGATTTATCATGAACATAGTCAAAATGTCTTTGTAAATTATGTTGTAGTTCAATACCTCACGATGTAGCTCCCCTATTTTTTTGATACGTTCCTAGAGAAAACTAAGTTGAAAGATGATGGTACCAATAATGCGGACTGGGTCCGTGATCTATGGATTATCCTCGTTGCTACACAGTAGAAATTTTTCCCTAATGCACCGCTAGGTGAAAGACCTGCCGCAGGAGCTGATGCAGACGTATGAACATTTGGCAAGCTTGATCTGATGACTACTTGATAGTTTAGTGTGACATTCTTTACGGCTTAGAATCGGATCTCCAAAGACGTTTTCAACACCATGGAACACAGGAGATGTTCCTAGAGCTGAAATTGGTATTTCAGGCTCAAGCCCGAGTTGAGAGGTATGAGACCTCTAACAAGTACTTTGCCTACAAGATGGAGGAGAATAGCTCAGTTAGTGAGCATATGCTCAGAATGTCTGGGTACTACAATCGCTTGAATCAAGTGGGACTTAATCTTCCAGATAAGGTAGTGATTGACAAAGTTCTCCAGTCACTATCACCAAGCTACTAGAGCTTCTTGATGAACTATAATATGCAAGGGATGACGAAAACGATTCCCAAGCTCTTCATGATGCTAAAATCGGTGGAGGTAGAAATCAAGAAAGAGCATCAAGTGTTGATGGTTAACAAGACCACCAGTTTTATGAAAGGGGCAAGGGAAAGAAATGTAACTTCAAGAATAATGGCAAGAAAGTTGCCACTCCCGTGAATAAGCCCAAAGCTAGACCCAAGCCTCGGACTGAGTGCTTCTACTGCAAGGGTAATGGCCACTAGAAGCGAAACTGCTGAAATATTTGGCGGATAAGAAGGATGGCAAAGTAAAAGAAAGGTATATTTGATATACATGTTACTGATGTGTACCTTATTGGTGCTCATAGTAGCCCCTGGGTATTTGATACTGGTTCAGTTGCTAAGATTAGTAACTCAAAATAGGAGTTGTGGAACAAACGGAGACTAGTTAAGGGAGAGGTAATGATGTGTGTTGGAAGTGTTTCCAAGATTGATATGATCACCATTGCACACGCCCTCTACCTTAGGGATTAGTGTTGAGCCTAAATAAATGTTATTTGTTGTTTGCGTTGAGCATGAACATGATTTGATCGTGTTTATGGCAATACGGTTATTCATTTAAGTCAGAGAATAATTGTTGTTCTGTTTACATGAATAAAACCTTCTATTGTCATACACCCAATCTAAATAGTTTATTGAATCTCGATCGTAGTGATACACATATTCATAATATTGATGTCAAACGATACAAAGTTGATAATGATAGTGCAACATACTTGTGGCACTGCTGTTTAGGTCATATTGGTGTAAAGCCCATGAAGAAACTCCATGCGGATGGACTTTTGGAATCACTTGATTATGAATCATTTGATACTTGCGAACCATGCCTCATGGGAAAGATGACTAAAACTCTGTTGTCCGGAACAATGGATCGAGCTAATGACTTATTGGAAATAATACATGCCGATGTATGCGGTCCGATGAGTGTTGAGGCACGCGGCGGGTATCGTTATTTTCTAACCTTCACAAATGATTTGAGTAGGTATGGGTATATCTACTTAATGAAACACAAGTTTCAAACATTTGAAAAGTTGAAAAAAATTCAGAGTGAAGCGGAGAATCATCATAACAAGAAAATAATATTTCTACGATCTGATCACGGAGGCGGATATTTGAGTTACGAGTTTGGCCTTCATTTAAAAGAATGAGGAATTGTTTCACAACTCACATCACCTAGAACACCACAACATAACGGTGTGTCCGAACATCATAACCGTACTTTGTTAGATGCCACTACCAGGGAAAACCTTACACACAGAACTTTAGCAGTAGCACTGGCTAAAATGGGGCGCTACTGCTACTTAGCAGTAGTGCATGGCAACAGAAGGCGCTACTGCTATGTACATAGAAGTACCGCGGCTAGGGCAAAAGGCGCTACTACAAAATCTGCCCCACCATTGCCACCAGGCTAAGTATAGTAGTAGCGGTGTCCCTTGAAACGCGCTACTGCTTGGTAGTTTAGTAGTAGCGCTTTCCCCTAACACGCGCTACTACTAAATAGTTTATCTTCTCCACACCATCCACCCCTCACTCTCCCCCACTCCCACTCCCACTCTCCCACGCACCCCGTCGTCCGCTGTCGCCGATGTTCGACACTCCCCCGCTGCCGCATTGCCACCGCCGTCCTTGCTCCTCCTTCCTCGGTATGCGCCCTCCTCCATCGTCCTTCCATCGTGCCCTCCTCCCCCCTCCTCTGGCCGCCCCCTCCTACCTCCTCCCTCCTCCTCTGGCCAAGCCCTCCGCTAGCAGCCCTCCTCCCTCCGCCCTTCCCCCTCCTCCTCTCTCCTCCCTCCTCCTCCTACCTCCTCCCACCCCCTCCTCCCTCCATCTCTCCTCACTGATTTGTTCATGCATAATGTAGTTTTTTACTGTTTTTAGTAAGTGTTTAATAGAAATAGTTTATTTAGTAAGTGGTTAATAAAACTAGTTTATTTATAGTAAGTGCTTAATAGCACTAGTTTATTTAGTAAGTGGTTGATATAACTAGTTTATTTAGTAAGTACTTAATAGAACTAGTTTATTTGGTAAGTGTTTAATAGAACTAGTTTAGAGAGAGAGACCTATATTGGCAAATTTAGTTATGTTAGAATTATATATATATGATATTTTTAAATGTCTCTGTTCATATTTTCAACCATTGAAATGCAATGACCATCAAGTTTGAATGTTCATATGATGTAGATATAAACATGTATATCTAGTGTTCGTCAAATAAGATACGTGCTTGCCCAAGTGGCCATGTTTGCAGGGAACACCTCCGAGTGGCCTTTGTTTTGCCGGAGTGTTGATTAATTTCCACTCCGGCAAATTTCAGGTGCTCGATATGTCCTTTTTTAGCAAATGTCATGCCGGAATTTTCCGTGAATTTTGGTAAATATCGAGTGGCCCGAATTTTCTAGAAAAATAATTAAACGATATTTTAGGTTGACTCTAAGGCTGTCGGGACTCCACCATATATGAGAGGAGAAGAATCCCGACTGTTGTCGTGGGGGTAGCTTCTCCTTCGTTGCCGTGTGCTAGACAATTAGGTGTAATGCACTCGGGAATGAAGGGAAGAGCTACCATCACCGACGGTCGAATATATACACCATGTGAGCTGAGAGTTTTTAATAAAATACTCGACAAACCAATAGTCAACCTGTGATGAATAATAATGGTCTAATTTAATTTTTGTAGTACATATATTTAATTTTAGAAGTTTCATATTTGAATTATGAACATAAGAAATGTCCCCCGACGACGATAGGCTCCGGGAGTGTGA
This sequence comes from Triticum dicoccoides, assembly GCF_002162155.2. Classification (NCBI taxonomy): domain Eukaryota; kingdom Viridiplantae; phylum Streptophyta; class Magnoliopsida; order Poales; family Poaceae; genus Triticum; species Triticum dicoccoides. The sequence goes on along the minus strand of NC_041387.1, from coordinate 681,498,982 downwards.
CTGGTGCGGCAACGACCGGGATCTGTGCGACGGGCCTCACCTGGTAGAAGGTCAGCGCTTCAGTATTAAGCTCCAGGAGACCTTCGATGTTGAAATGGTACGCGACGACGACAAGTGTTTTTTCGTAATTAAGCACAACTTCTTCTTCCTCAACATTTAATTTCCGTCTTCTAGAGTTCGACTAGCTTATCCCATGCCATGCAAGACGCTATGTCTTGGAGAAGCTAGATTTTGAAGATCATGAAAATATGGAGACCAAGATAGTTCACCTAAGGACCCATCATGGTTATGACTTTGTTGTCAATCTATACAATTCTGAGAGCGTATCCCATTTTGGTTCCCTGAATTGGGAAGCACTTTGCAAGACGTATGATTTTCATGAGGGTATGCTTGTCATATTGGATCTTGGTGATCCTGACATCGACGAAGAGAATATGGACATTTGGGTCCTTGCTGATACGCTTCCAATTCTACCTCTATGTGACTCTGTTAAAAATATTTATTAAGTAATTTATATTATTTATTTCAAAATAGTTCACAACTTATTTCCATTGATAGCCTATTTTCATTCTTCAAAAAATGTACGGAAGATGGTAGACAAAACCTACTACACTGATGACGCAAAATTAACTTAGCATGAGAAAGATCATCTTATCTCATTTATTATTGATGTTGAGAATTACAATATCAATTATCAAACTCCTGCACATTATGGTCAATACGTGCCACTAGTGCACGTGTTGAACTATGGTAACATCTATGGATATGGCATGGTAAGATTTATTACTATTATGACATCCATGCATCTTTCGCATAAATTCTTTTAAAGCTAAACTACATTGCTAACTACGACGTTATTACTATGTTTTTCAACATAAAATAACAAAGGATTGTGTGCCTCATATGATGTTTTTGAAAGGTTGCCTTGATGTTATTAGCTTACGGCCATGTCATCCTAGGCTTCACTGTTGTTCATACCACGTTTCTAAAACCGATGAAGACATGACAATCAAAGCATGCAAAAAATGTATGGACAATCATGGGGAGCTACTTGGAACCAAAATTGTGCGAAGTGCAAGAATTGGAGACAGGATAGTCTCCATTCTCCATAATGGAGAGTCAGGTCCTATCTTGTTTTATATCATTTTACCTTAGAGAGGGTAATAGGTCCACAATGTGTTATTATGTGCTACAATGTGTTATAATTGATGATGATGAGGACTAGTTGTGATTATGACTAGTGACCAAGTTGTTATATCATGTCTCATGGACGAAAATGATGATCATGAGGAGTTGTTATATGACAATGATGTATTATGATGATAAGTTTTTAATGACATGATGATAATGATGTTGATGAGTTATTATATCATTGCGTGAAAGAACCGCGAAGTTTCAAGTGGATGGATCCTAAGTGATCAAGTCATGGATTATCACCATAATCCATGAATTGGTCACTTAGGATCCATCCGCTTGAAACTAATTGACGATTCTTTCACCAAGTGATTTAATAACTCATTATGATGTAAAAACAATCTTGCTACTATATGAAAACATGTATAATGGTGTATGAATATGACATAAAATGGAAAAGAAATAGACTACAGAATAATAGTAGTAGCGCGGGCAGAGAGGCGCGCTACTAGTAATTACCAGTAGTGCTTTCTGCAAGAAGCACAACTACTAAGTAGCTATAGAAGTAGCGTGGGTAAACCAATGCTATTGCTAACCTTTAGCTGTGGCACCGTAGCAGTAGCGTGGTCCCCTGTGCTACTTCTAGGCTAAAAACCAACACTACTGCTAGCCTTTTCCCTTTTAGTGTATGGTGTGCTCTATGCTGTCTCTTACTGATTTGCCACTATCTTTTTGGGGTTATGCATTAGAGACAGCCGCATTCACCACATTCACATTAAGTAGGGCACCATCTAAATCCGTTGAGGATACACTGTATGAACTGTAGTTTGGCAAGAAACCTAAGCTATTGTTTCCTAAATGTTTGGGGATGCGACGCTTATGTCAAAAGGCTTCAGCCTGATAAGCTCGAACCCAGAGCGGAGAAGTGCGTCTTCATACGATACCCAAAAGAAACTATTGGGTATAGCTTCTACCACAGATCCAAAGGCAAAATCTTTGTTGCTAAGAATGGGTCCTTTCTAGAGGAGTTTCTCTTGAAAGAAGTGAGTGGAGGAAAGCAGAACTTGATGAGGTAGTTGTATCTTCTCTCGAATTGAAAAGTAGTGCATCAGAGAAAGTTGTTCCTGTGATGCCTACACCAGCCAGAGAGGAAGCAAATGGTGATGATCAAGAAACTTCAGACCAAGTTACTACTGAACCTCTTAGGTCGACCGGAACACGTTTCGCACCAGAGTGGTGCGGCAATCATGTCCTAGGAGTCATGTTGTTGGACAATAGCAAACCTATGAACTATGAGGAAACTATGATGAGCCCAGATTCCAAAAAATGGCTTGAGGCCATGAAATCTGTGATAGGATTCATGTATGAGAACAAAGTGGACTTTCGTGGATTTGCCCGATGATCAGCAAGCCATAAAGAATAAATGGATCTTTAAGAGGAAGACGGATGTTGACGGTAATATCACTGTCTACAAAGCTCGACTTGTTGCAAAAGGTTTTCGACAAGTTCAAGGGGTTGACTACGATGAGACTTTCTCCCCCGTAGCGATGCTTAAGTCTGTTCGAATCATGTTAGCAATTGCTGCATTTTATGATTAAGAAATGTGGCAAAAGGATGTCAAAAACTTGCATTCCTTAACGGTTTTCTTGAGGAAGAGTTGTATATGATGCAACCGGAAGTTTTTGACGATCCTAAAGGTGCTAACAAAGTGTGCAAGCTCCGGCGATCCATCTATGGACTGGTGCAAGCATCTCGGAGTTGGAATATATGCTTTGATGACGTGATCAAAGCATATGGTTTTATACAGACTTATGGTGAAGCCTGTATTTACAAGAAAGTGAGTGGGAGTTCTATAGCATTTCTGATATTATATGTGGATGGCATATTGCTGATTAGAAATGATATAGAATTTCTAGATAGCATAAAAGGATAGTTGAATAAGATTTTTTCAATGAAAGACCTCGGTGAAGCTACTTACATATTGGGCATCAAAATCTATAGAGATAGATCAAGACGATTAATATGACTTTCACAAGGCACATACCTTGACAAAGCTTTGAAGGAGTTCAAAATGGATCAGTCAAAGAAAGGGTTCTTGCCTGTATTCAAGGTGTGAATTTGAGTAAGACTCAAAGCCTGACCACGACAGAAGATAGAGAGAGAATGAAATTTATTCCCTGTGCCTTAGCCATATGTTCTATAAAGTATGCCATGCTGTGTACCAGACCTGCTATGTGCCTTGCCGTGAGTTTGGCAAGAGTGGGGGGGGGGGTACAATAGTGATCCATGAGTGGATCACTGGACAACGGTCAAAATTATCCTTAGGTACCTAAAGAGGACTAAGGAAATATTTCTCGGTTATGGAGGTGATAAAGAGTTCTCCGTAAAGGGTTACGTCAATGCAACCTTTGACACTGATTTAGATGACTCTGAGTCTCAATCTGGATACGTATTGAACATGGGAGAAATTAGCTAGAGTAGCTCTACGCACATCGTTGTAGACATAGATATTTGCAAAGTACACACATATCTGAATGTTGCAGACCCGTTGACTAAAAACCCATAGGTTCGCACGCTTAACGTTCGTTGATGCTAGAGTAGTATTGGGATATTCGTTGAGTGGTAACCAAATGTTGTTGGGATTCCCGGATGAGATCTCGGACGTCACGAGGAGTCTCGGAATGGTCAAGAAGTAAAGATTTATATATGGGAAGTCATATTTTGGGTTCCAGAAAAGGTGATTTTTTTTGGTATTGTACTAGGAAGCTTGCAGAAGGTTTTGAAGGATTCCAGAGGGGTCCGGAAGTCCACAAGTGGGTCCACCATGACTCAAGGGCTAGAATGGGATGCAGGGAGGCGCCGTGCTCTTATTGGGCTAGGCGCACCAAGTCCTCAAAATCCCATGTGGCTAGGGAAGGCAAAAAAGGAAGGAGTCCTAGTAGGAATAGGATTGGACTTGGAGTCCAAGTCCTATCCCCCTTAGTTGCACACTAGGGCTTGGAGGGGCTGGTTCCCATGCCCCTCCACCTATATATAGAGGGGAGAGGGCGCCCCAAGAGGACACACCAAGCCCTTGGCGACCCTCTATCTCTTGTTACTCCGTAGTTCCACCGCCTCGTCACAGTGACGCTTAGCGAAGCGCTGCCGGTGCTCAACCACCACCATTACCACCAAGCCATCATGCTCATTGTGATCCCATCTACTTATCCTCTCCCACTTGCCAGATCAAGAAGGAGGAGACGTCATCGAGCCGCACGTATGCTAATCTCGAAGGTGCCGTTCGTTCGGCACTAGATTGGTTGGATCATGATCGGATCGCGAAGAGTACAACTACGTCAACCGCATGATAAATGCTTCCTCTTAGTGATCTACAAGGGTATGTAGAAGCTCTCCCCCTCTCGTAGCTATGCATCTCCATGGATTGATCTTGCAGGTTCATAGAAATGTTTCATTTTCCATGCACCGTTCCCCAACAATCTAGCTAGTGACAATTATTAATTTTAACTAATTCAGTTTCTGTATGTTGGTAGGACGACTTTGTGGTCTACAGAATTTTCCATAGGAGCACATGATTGAAGAAAAGGGTGATGCCATCATATGCCCCGCCCAGTCTTATGTCCTTTGGGTCAGCGCAACATCGGGGCTTCCTCAAATCCAGTACATTGGCTCCTTTCATGGACTACGACGTGTTGTTGTCACTGGCGCCACCGCCGCTGCTACCTGCAACTTCTATGTGCCAGATGCTTGCCTTCGGGGCCGGATCATCCATGATGGGTAGTGTGGTGCTCCCAACTTCTGTGTACACATTTTGTTTTACATTGCATCCAATTTTTTAAAAATGTCACAAAATATTTTTGGACTAGTTAGTGAACATTTTTTTAAAATGTAACATACATTTTTTGAATGTATGAAACATTTTTTAAATGACACGAAGCTTTCCTAAATCGTATAAACACTCTAAAAATGGCACTTTCATATTTTTAAACACGTGACATTTTTCACCACCTGGACATGGCCCCCATAGCAAGAGAAGCAACATATAGTTGTAAAGGATAGGGCGGGATGTCTATCTATCTAGCTAGCTCGCATACATCCATCCACTGCAAATAAAAACAAATTAAACAAAGCCCGGACACCGTCAAAGCTTCTCTGGAAAGAATATTGACAGTACATGCATTCGGTCCTATTTAAGCATCTCCCTCCTATATCTCTATATACTATTGAGTTCCTTCCATAGATAGACACATATCTATCATTTCCACCAACATTTATTCCACGCCAACACACGTTTCCCGAAGATCCTCCACCATGGCAAGCCACCTTCAAGTTCAAAAGCAGAAACAACAACGGAATTTGCCGCCGGGTTTCAGGTTTCACCCGAGGGACATGGATATCATCATCTTCTACCTGGTCCCCAAGCTTTTGAAGAAACCCTTCGACATGACAATGGTAAGGGCGGTGGATATGAAAAAATACGAGCTACGGAGTCTCCCAAATGAGGTAAACATGGGGAGAAGGGCTATACTTCTTCTCCCAGTAGAACCTCAAGTACCCCTAGCGGGATACAGACCAACTGGGCCATGAACGCCGGCTATTGGAAGGCTACCGGAAAGAAAAAAGGAGATCGTTCTACCCCGACCAAAGGCCTCATCGGAATGAAGAAGACATTGGTCTTCTACAAGGGCAGGGCCCCGGGGGGGAGATAAACTGGGTCATGTACGAGTATAGAATTGAGATCGGCAAACAGTCGACACCCGACTTGCCCACCGACATCGTTGAAGCCACCACCATTAATGTGCCTTCCAAGGTATTTTTAGTCCTTGGCTAGTAGTACTCAAGACTGAGGAATTCTCTAGTACAGACATATCTAGTTAGTGACAATTATTGATTCTAACTAATTTTGTTTATCGATGTCCGTACGAGGACTATGTGGTCTGCAGAATTTTCCATAAGAGCACAAGACTAAAGAGGATGGTGATGCCATCATATGCCCTGCCCAATCTTATGTCTATTGGGGCAGAGCAGCATTGGGGCTTCCTCGAATCCAGTACATTAGCTCCTCTCACGGACTATGACGTGTTGCTGTCACTAGCGCCACTTCTGCTGCTACCTACAACTTCTGTGTACCAGATGCTTACCATCGGAGCTGGATCATCCATCATGGCTAGCGTGGTGCTCCCAAATTCTATCTACATATTTTTACATTAGACAAACATTTTGTTTTACATTGCATCCAATTTTTTTAAAATGTCACAAAATATTTTTGGACTAGCTAGTGAACAATTTTTTTAAATGTAACATACATTTTTTCAATGTCTGAAACATTTTTTCAATCACGCGAACCCTTCCTAAATTGTATAAACACTCTAAAAATGGCACTTTCATATTTTTAAACAGCTGTCATTTTTCACCACATGGACATGGCCCCCATAGCAAGAGAAGCAGCATATAGTTGTAAAGGATAGGGCGGTATGTCTATCTATCTAGCTAGCTCGCATACATCCATCCACTGCAAATAAAAACAAATTAAACAAAGCCCAACGTCAGAGCTTCTCTGGACAGAATCTTGACAGTACATGCATTCGGCCCTATTTAAGCATCTCCCTCCTATATCTCTATATATCATTGAATTCCTTCCATAGATTGACACATATCTATCATTTCCCCCAACATTGGTTCCACGCCAACACACATTTCCAAAAGAGCCTCCGCCATTGCAAGCCACCTTCAAGTTTAGCAGTAGAAACAACAGCTGAATTTGCCGCCGGGTTTCAGGTTTCACCTGACGGACATGAAGATCATCATCTTCTATCTGGTCCTGAAGGTGTTGAAGAAAGACTTCAACACGATGATTGTAAGGGAGGTGGATATGACAAAATACGAACTATGGAATCTTCCAAATGAGGCAAACATGGGGAGAAAGAGCGATACCTCTTCTTCCAGAAGGATCATTCTACCCCGACGAAAGGTCTCATTGGCATGAAGAATACACTGGTCTTCAATAAGGGCAGGGCCCCTTGGGGGGAGAAGATAAACTGGGTCATGTACGAGTATAGAATCGAGATCGGGAAGCAGTCGGCACCCGACTTGCCCACCGACATCGTCGAAGCCGCCACCATTAATGTGTCTTCCAAGGTATTTTTAGTCCTTGACTAGTAGTACTCATGACTTGTGAATTCTCTAGTACAGACATATCTAGCTAGTAACAATTATTTATCCTAACTAATTTAGTTTATGTATGTTGATAGGACGACTTTGTGGTCTGCAGAATTTTCCATAAGAGCACTGGACTGAAGAAGATGGTGATGTCATCATATGCCCCGCCCAGTCTTATGTCTATTGGGGCAGCGTAGCACCGGGGCTTCCTCCAATCCAGTACAATTGCTCCTCTCATGGACTACGATGTGTTGTTGTCACTGGCGCCACCGCCGCTGCTACCTGCAACTTCTGTGTACCACATGCTTACCATTGGAGCCGGATCATCCATGATGGCTAGTGTGGCGCTCCCAACTTCTGTCTACATATTTTTACATTAGACAAACATTTTGTTTTGCATTGCATCGTATTTTTTTAAATGTCACAAAATATTTTTGGACTAGCTAGTGATTTTTTTAAAATGTAACTTACATTTTTTGAATGTCTGAAACATTTTTTAAATGACGTGAACCTTTCCTAAATTGTATAAACACTGTACAAATGGCATTTTCATTTTTTAAACACGTGACATTTTTCACCACCTGGACATGGCCCCCACAACAATAGAAGAAGCATATAGTTGTAAAGGATAGGGCGGGATGTCTATCTATCTTGCTAGCTCGCATACATCCATCCACTACAAATAAAAACAAATTAAACAAAGCCCGGACAATGTCAAATCTTCTCTGGAAAGAATCTTGACAATACATGCATTCAGTCCTATTTAAACATCTCCCTCCTATATCTCTATACATCATTGAATTCCTTCCCTAGGTAGACACATACCTATCATTGCCCCCAACATTTGTTCCACGCCAACACACATTTCCCGAAGAGCCTCCGCCATGGCAATCCACCTTCAAATTTAGCAGCAAAAACAACAACTGAATTTGCCGCCGGGTTTCAGGTTTCACCCGACGGACATGGAGATCATCATCTTCTACCTAGTCCCCAAGGTGTTGAAGAAAGCCTTCGACACGATGATGGTAAGGGAGGTGGATATGAAGAAAAACGAGCCATGGAATCTCCCAAATAAGGTAAACATGGGGAGAAGGAGTGATACTTCTTCTCCCAGAAGGACCTCAAGTACCCCCACCGGGATACAGACCAACCGGGCCATGAACACTAGCTATTGGAAGGCTACCGAAAAGGAAAAAGGAGATCATTCTACCCCGACTAATGGTCTCATCGGCATGAAGAAGACACTGGTCTTCTACAAGGGCAGGGCCCCTGGGGGGAGAAGATAAACTGGGTCATGTACGAGTATAGAATCGAGACCGGAAAGCAGTCAACACCTGAGTTGCCCACCGACATTGTCCAAGCCGCCACCATTAATGTATCTTCCAAGGTATTTTTAGTCCTTGACTAGTAGTACTCATGACTAATGAATTCTCTAGTACAAACATATCTAGCTAGTGACAATTATTGATTTTAACTAATTTAGTTTATGTATGTTGGTGGGAGGACTATGTGCTCTGCAGAATTTTCCATAAGAGCACAGGACTCAAGAAGAAGGTTATGCCATCATATGCCCCGACAGTCTTATGTCCATTGGGGCAACACAACATCAGGACTTCCTCGAATCTAGTAAATTGTCTCCTCTCGTGGCCTATGATGTGTTGTTGTCATTGGCTCCACCGCCGCTGCTACCTGCAACTTCTGTGGACCAGAAGCTTGCCATCGGAGCCGGATCATCCATCCATGATGGGTAGTCGGTGCTCCCAACTTCTATGTAAACATTTTTTAAACACATGACATTTTTCACCACCTGGACATGCCCCCCCCCCACAGATGTATCTGTCTATCTATCTAGCTCGCATCCATCCATCCACTGCAAATAAAAACAAATTAAACATAGCCCATACAACGTCAAAGCTTCTCTGGAAAGTATCTTGCCAGTACATGCATTTGGTCCTATTTAAGCATCTCCATCCTATATCTCCATATATCATTGAATTCCTTCCATAGATAGATACATCTGTATCGTTGCCCCCAACATTTATTCCACCCCAGCAGAAATTTCCCAAAGATCCTTCGCCATGGCAAGCCATCTTCAAGTGCCGTGGTAGAAAGAAAAGCTGAATCTGCCGCCGAGTTTCAGGTTACACCTGACGGACATGGAGATCATCATCTTCTACCTGGTCCCCAAGGTTCTTAAGAAAGCCTTCGACACGATGGTGGTCGGGGAGGTGGATCTGAAAAATACAAGCCATGGAATCTCCCAAATGAGGTAAACATGGGGAGAAGGAGCAATACTTCTTCTGCTAGAAGGACCTGAAGTACCCCACCGGGATACATACCAACTGGGCCATGAACGTTGGCTGTTGGAAGGCTACCGAAAAGGACAAGGAGATCATTCTACCGCCAACCAAAAGTCTCATCGGCATGAAGAAGACACTGATCTTCAACAAGGGCAGGGCCCCTAGCGGGGAGAAGATAAACTGGATCATGTACGAGTGTAGAATCGATATCGGCAAGTAGTCGGCACCCGACTTGCCCACCGACATTGTTGAAGCCACCACCATTAATGTGTCTTCTAAGGTATTTTTAGTCCTTTACTAGTAGTACTCATGACTGAGGAATTCTCTTGTACAAACATATCTAGCTAGTGACAATTATTATTTTTAACTAATTTAGTTTATGTATGTTTGTAGGACGAGTTTGCGGTCTGCAAAATTTTCCATAAGAGTACATGTCTGAAGAAGATGGTGATACCATCATATGCCCCACCCAGTCTTCTGTCCATTGGGGCAGCGCAGCATCAGGGCTTCCTCGAATCCAGTACATTGGCTGCTCTCATGGACTACGACGTGTTTTTGTCACTGGCGCCACCGCCGCTGCTACCTGCAACTTCTGTGTACCACATGCTTACCATCGCAGCCAGATCATCCATGATGGCTAGTGTGGCGCTCCCAACTTCTGTCTACATATTTTTACATTAGACAAACATTTTGTTTTACATTGCATCATATTTTTTTTAAATGTCACAAAATATTTTTGGACTAGCTAGTGATTTTGTCACTGGCGCCACCTGGACTACGACGTGTTATTGTCACTGGCGCCACCGCCGCTGCTACCTGCAACTTCTGTGTACCAGATGCTTGCCATCAGAGTCGGATCATCCATGATGGGTAGTGTGGTGCTCCCTACTTCTGTGTACATATTTTTACATTGGACAAACATTTTGTTTTACATTGAATCCAATTTTTTAAAATGTCACAAAAATATTTTTGGACTAATGGACATTTTTTAAATGTAACATACATTTTTTTGAATATATGAAACACTTTTTTAATCACGTGAACCTTTTGTAAATTGTACAAACACTTTTAAAAATGGCACTTACATTTTTTAAACACGTGACATTTTTCACCACGTGGATAAGGCCCCCACAGCAAGAGAAGAAATATATAGTTGTAAAAGATAGGGAGGAATGTCTATCTATCTAGCTAGCACGCATACATCCATCCACTGCAAATAAAAAGAAATTAAACATAGCGTCAAAGCTTCTCTGGAAAGTATCTTGCCAGTACATGCATTTGGTCCTGTTAAACATCTCCCTCTAAAAGCACAAGTGCTTCCTGGGTGATTTTGGTAATTAACAACATATCTGTTGTTGGACTAATACTTTTATCGAGTACATTTCAGATGAGTTCAACAGTGGCGTGGCAAGGAAAAGAGGATGTGGAATCCCTTCAAGATGCTAAGGACAAAGATTGGCAAAGGCTCAAGATTCTTTATTTTCATTTTAGTGATCTAAGATCACATTGAGTCCATAGGAAAGCCAATACTATTAAAAGGGGATGAGGTGTTGCTTAATGGTCTACTTGCTCAAGTGCTTAGTGATATTGCTCCAAAACCCTCAGCCACTTTCTCATTTCCACATATGTACAACAGCTGAAGTCAAACTCTGCCCCACCTAATTGATCTATCCGGCGCCACCAAGTTCTGTTGACATAGCCACTGCCAGAAACCCTAGACAATTTGGTCACACCGACACGGATCTTGTTCCCACAGAGATGGCCCTGCAAACTCTATATTGCCTGTTGTAATTAGTTCGGTCTCACCGAAATATGCAATCGGCCCCATCGAATTTTCTTGATCAACTCTCTGTTTGATCATTGCTGAAATCGGTCTCTCTGAGTTTATGCAATCGGTCTCACCGAGATGAGGTTTTGCCCTAGCCCTAGCACATCGATCCCACCAAGTTGATCACACCGGTCCCACTAAGATTCCTAACATTCACGTTTTGAACTGAATCGGTCTCACCGAGTTCTTCTATTCGGTCTGACCGAGTTGGGTCAAATGTGTGTAACGGTTGGATTTTGTGTGGAGGCTATATATACCCCTCCATCCCCTTCTCTATTTATGAGAGAGCCATTAGAACGTTCCTACACTTCCACTACTCATTTTCTGATAGTGAACCACCTACTCATGTGTTGAGTCCAAGACGTTCCGATCCAACCACAAGAATCTTGATCTCTAGCCTTCCCGAAGTTTCTTTCCACTCAAATCTTTTTTCCACCATAGCCAAACCTGTGAGAGAGAGTTGAGTGTTGGGAAGACTATCATTTGAAGCACAAGAGCAAGGAGTTCATCATCAAGACGCCATCTATTACCTTTTGGAGAGTGGTGTCTCCTAGATTGGTTAGGTGTCACTTGGGAGCCTCCGACAAGATTGTGGAGTTGAACCAAGGAGTTTGTAAGGGCAAGGAGATCGCCTACTTCGTGAAGATCTACCCGAGTGAGGCAAGTCCTTCATGGACGATGGCCACGGTGGGATAGACAAGGTTGCTTCTTCGTGGACCCTTCATGGGTGGAACCCTCTGTGGACTCATGCAACCGTTACCCTTCATGGGTTGAAGTCTCCATCAATGTGGATGTACGATAGCACCACCTATAGGAACCACGCCAAAAATCTCCGTGTCTTCATTGCGTTTGCACACTCCAATCCCATCCCTTTACTTTCATGCAATTAACATGCTTTACTCTTTCTACTGCTTATACTCTTGCCATGCTTGCGTGAAATGTATTGGGAATGCTGAAAATTGTGCTAAATCTCCACCTCACCTTGAAGAACATAAAAACTGCTACTTTTGTTTGTTGAGAGTCTAATCAACCCACTCTAGACACCTCTTCTGGATCCTTTCAATTGGTATCAGAGCATTGGTCTCCATTTATTTGGTTAATCACCATTGTAGGAAGATGGATGAGTCTATGGTTGGGAGTATTAGACGTTGAGTGCCTATGCTTGATAAGGAGTTCTATAGTGCTTGGAAAAGTGAGATGCTTGAGATTTTTAATGAATATATGTTGAACAAGTACACTACTAGCCCTTGGGCGCCTCCTATTGATCCCTTGCATCCTACCCCTGATGAGTATCTTGACATGACCCGTAATCTTAGAGCTATTAATCTTATCATAAGCGGATTGCCTAGAAATTTGCTTGTATGCTTGCCTAGATTTGAATGTGCTTACACTATGATGTCTACTATGCAACTTTATTCTTGTACACTCGTGTTGGGCCTCCAAGCGCAGAGTTTTGTAGGAAAGTAGCAATTTCCCCTCAAGTGGATGACCTAAGGTTTATCAATCCGTAGGAGGCATAGGATGAAGATGGTCTCTCTCAAACTACCCTGCAACCAAATAACAAAAAGTCTCTTGTGTCCCCAACACACCAAATACAATGGAAATTTGTATAGGTGCACTAGTTCGGTGAAGAGATGATGATACAAGTGTAGTAATGATAGTAGATATTGGTTTTTGTAATAGGAACAATGAAAAACAGCAAGGTAGCAAGTAACAAAAGTGAGCACAAACGGTATGGCAATGCTTGAAAATGAGGCCTAGGGTCCATACTTTTGATAGTGCAATCTCTCAATAGTGATATTGTAATTGGATCATATAACCATCCCTCAATGTGTGATGAAGAATCACTCCAATGTTCCTATGTAGCGGAGAACATAAGAATAAATTGTTTGTAGGGTACGAAACCACCACAAAGCTATTCTTTCCGATAGATCTATCCACAAGTACGTACTAAAATAACACCAAAGGAAATTCAGATTTTTAATGCTCAATCCAACACAAATAAACTCAAAGAGTGCCCCAAGATTTCTATAGGAGAAACAAAGACAAGAACGTGCATCAACCCCTATGCATAGATTACCCCAATGTCACCTCGGGTATCCACGAGTTGAGTGCAAAAACATATATCAAGTGGATCAATATAATACCCCATTGTCACCACGGGTATTCGTATGCAAGACATATATCAAGTGCTCTCAAAGCAATAAAAGTATTCAATCCGATAAAACAAAATCTCAAAGGGAAAACTCAATTCATCACAACAAGATAGAGAGGGGAAAACACCATATGATCCGAGTATATTAACAAAGCCCACAATACATCAAGATTGTGCATCTCAAGAACACGAGAGAGAGAGAGAGAGAGAGAGAGAGAGATTAAACACATAGCTACTGGTACATACCCTCAACCTAGAGGGTGGACTACTCCCTCCTCATCGTGGTGGCCCCCGGGATGATGAAGATGGCCACCGGTGATGATCTCCCCCTCTGGCGGAGTGCTGGAACTGAGTCTAGATTGTTTTTTTGGATACAGAGGCTTGCGGCAGCAGAACTTCTGATCTACGTTTACCCCTGATGGTTTTTCTATTTAGAGGAATTTTTGGCGTTGGTTTCACGCTAAGATGGGCCTTGAGGTGAGCAGAACCCACCGAGGCACGGATAAGGGCCCAGGCGTGCCTCTGTGTCTTGTGCCCTACTCCTTCACCTTATGGTCCTTCTACGAAGCTTCGGGGGTCTCTTTTGTTCCAAAAAAAATGTAAAAGTTTTAGCTCATTTGAAGAACTTTCATTTCTGCACAAAAAACAACACCACAGTAGTTCTGCTGAAAACATCGTCAGTCCGGGTTAGTTCCATGCAAATCATACCAAAACCATATAAAATTGTTATAAACATGGCATGAATACTTCATAAATTATAGAAACATTGGAGATGTATCAGCATCCCCAAGCTTAATTCCTACTCATCCTCGAGTAGGTAAATGATAAAATAAATAATTTATGAAGTGTGAATACTAGCATAGTGCATAATTTTGATCAATGATAATTTCATTCACTTTTCCTAGCATCCTAATAGCAACTCTTTCTCATAAAACTCAGCAGGATAAAGTAGCAATTGAAAGCAAAATTTTTGTTGTGGAACGCTACCTTTCATATTCATCATATATTCTTTTCTTTAGCAGCATGTACATTTGGACTTTTAGATGGTTCAAAGCAATAGTGTATTTTTGACATGAAGACTTCAATACTCTAGCATATCAACAAGCAACCATGTCTTTCAAAATATCAACACTAAAGAAAGTTATCCCTAGCCCATCATGCTCAATCATTGATCCATTCATGAAAGACACTCGCATATTAGCTATACCCAATGCTCAAGTATGATCATAGTGCCCCTTAGTTGGTGCTTTATAAGAGAAGATGGAGACTCAAATACAAATAAAAATTGCATAAAGTAAATAGAAAGGACCTTCGCAGAGGGAAGTAGGGATTTGTAGAGGTGCCAGAGAGCAATGCTTAAATTGAGAGGTAAAAGATTTTGGGAGGCGTACTTTTCCCGTCAATGAAAATGACCAAGTAATTCCCAACACTTTCCATGCTATATATA
The DNA here is from genome assembly GCF_002162155.2 of Triticum dicoccoides. NCBI lineage: Eukaryota > Viridiplantae > Streptophyta > Magnoliopsida > Poales > Poaceae > Triticum > Triticum dicoccoides. The sequence goes on along the minus strand of NC_041387.1, from coordinate 681,483,962 downwards.
TCATAGGCGGTTCCCAAACAGAAAATAAAGTTTATTCCTTTTTCCACCATTCTTTCACAATCCATGGCTAGCCATTCCACGGGTGCCCTCCATACCAACACTTTTCAAGGAATTTATTATTTGACAACATAAAGTAAATTCATTTATCATTTAGGGACTAGGAATCCCTAATACCTTTGTCGTACTCTCGTGCAATGACAAGTGAATAAACACTCATCTTGAGAATAACACATCTAGCATGGAAAATATTGGCCACCCCCTGCCGCTTCATGAGCGGTACGAGTACACAAAAAAGAAATTTATTTTGAAAATTCGAGATGGCACATACAAATTTGCTTAGAACGGCACGGAAATACCGCATATAGGTAGGTATAGTGGACTCATATGGCAAAACTGGGTTTAAGGATTTTGGATGCACAAGTAGTATTCCTACTTAGTACAACCGAAGGCTAGCAAATAGATTGAGAAGCATCCAACCAAGAAACGAAAAATCACATAAGCGAGCATTAAGCATAACTAACACCGAATAATGCACCACAAGTAGGATGTAATTTCATTGCATAACTATTGACTTTCGTGCTTGCATCGGGAATCACAAACCTTAACACCAATATTCTTACTAAAGCACAATTACTCACCAACATGACTCACATATTATTATCTCCATATGGCAAAACTATTACAAAGAATCAAGTTTATTTTGTCCAATGATCTTCATGAAAGTTTTTATTATATCCTATTAAATATCTATCACTTTGGGACTAGTTTCAAATATTGCCATTGTTTTGACAAGATCAAATAAATTTAAGTGAAGAACATGAGCATAAAGATTTTCATCTCTCAAAATAATATAAGTGAAGCATGAGAGAAAATAACAAACTAGTCCAAAAAGATATAAGTGAAGATCAAATGAGTAGTTTAGTAAATAGGTAGCTATGTGAGGATTCTCTCTTATTTAAAACTTCCAGATCTAAGTATTTTTATTGAAACAGCAAGAAAAACAAATCAAAATGACATTCCAAGAATAGCACAACTAATGTGAAGAAGCAAAAACTTAGGCTCAATTGATACTAACCGATAATTGTTGAAGAAGAAAGTTGGGATGCCTACCGGGGCATCCCCAAGCTTGAGCTCTTGTGTCTCCTTAATTCCTCTCATATCACGGTTTCCCTAAATATCAAACACTTCATCCACACAAAACTCAACAAGAACTCGTGAGATAAGTTAGTATAAATCAATGCAACACCTTATCATTCTCTACTGTAACAAATCACTAAAATGAATATTCAGCATGGCATACTAAATGCCTCTGCATATTTAATACTCCTATCCTCAAATAGAATCATTAAAAAAAACATATGTAAACAATGCAAACATAAAAGTAATCTGTCTAAACAGAACGGTCTCTAAAGAGTGCAATATTCATCATACTCCTAACTCCAAAAATTCTGAAAATTACCACACTGTAGAAAATTTATCACAGCTTACTGTGCAAAAAGTTTCAACATTTTATCACATTCTGACTTGATAAAATTTCCGTTTTGAAACAAAAACTAATATACTTGCAAAATAAGCATGGCAAAGGCTATCATTGCCACTTTTATTGAAATAAATGATGCAAACATTATTCTAAATAATAGAAAGCAAATCCTAACAAAATAAATTGATGCTCCAAGTAAAACACATATCATGTGACGAATGAAAACAGAGCTCCAAGTGAGGTTACCGATAATGTTGGAGAGGAAAGAGGGGATGCCTTCCGGGGCATCCCAAAGCTTAGGGTCTTATCACTCCTTATTCTCCTCATATCGACATCTCACTCAAAACTTGAAAACTTCAATCACACAAAACTTAACGAAACTTCGTGAGATAGGTTAGTATGATAAAGAGCAAACCATTTCACTTTGGTACTGTCAAAAACAAGATTCATAATTGTTTCCACACAATGCCTACTGTAGCATATCATTTCCACAATTTATATTGAGCAATATAAGCCATAGAAACTAGGAAACAAGCAAACTATGCATTGAAAATAGAATCTGTCAAAAACAGAACAACCTGAATTAATATGTACTCCAACCATACTTCTGTAACTCCAAAAATTCTGAAAAATTAGGACAACGTAGAGAATTTCTATATCAATCATCTATAAAAAATTCAGATAAAAACACGTTCCAGTGAATTTTTAAATTTCCTGGAATGAGCGCAAAAGTTTCTGTTTTTGGACAGAATCAAGTCAACTATCATCCACACTATCCCAAAGGCTTTACTTGGGACTTTACTGAAACAAAAGCAATAAAACATGATTACTACAGTAGCATAATCACGTGAAAACACAAAAACAGCAGGTAATAGTGTTGGGTTGTCTCCCGACAAGCGCTTTTCTTTAATTCCTTTTAGCTAGGCATGATGATTTCAATGATGCTTGCATAAAAGATAAGAATTGAAACATAAAGATAGTACCATGAAGAATATGACTAGCACATTTAAGCCTAACCCACTTCCTATGCATAGGGATTTTGTGAGCAAATAATTCATGGGAACAAGAATCATCTTGCATAGGAAGGCAAAACAAACATAACGTCAAGATTTTCAATACATAGAGAGGAAACTTGATATTATTGCAATATGTAAAAGCATAAGTTCATCTATCATAGTAATTTTCAGTAGCATAATGAATGAATTCAACAATATAGCTATCACATAAAGCATTCTTTTCATGATCCACAATCATAGAAATTTTACTCTCCACATAAGCAAATTTATTCTCATGAATAGTAATGGGAGCAAACTCAACAAACTAACTATCATTGGATTGAAAATGAAAATCATGATGACAAGTTTCATGGTTATCATTATTCGAGATAGCATACATGTCATCACCATAATCATCATATATAGGAACTTCGTTGTCATAATCAATTGCAGCCTCTACCAAAATGGTGGATTCATCACTAAATAAAGTCATGACCTCTCCAAATCCACTTTCATCATTATAATCATCATAAATAGGAGGCATGCAATCATTATAACAAATTTTCACATCAAATCTTGGGGGACTAAAAATATCATCTTCATCAAACATAGCATCCCTAAGCTTATGGCTTTGCATATCACTAGCATCATGGATATTCAAAGAATTCATACTAGCAACATTGCAAACATGCTCATCATTCATGGATTCTATGCCAAACATTTTATAACATTCTTCTTCTAACAATTGAGCACAATTTTCCTTTCCATCATTTTCCCAAAAAATATTATCAAGACGAATAATATGAGGCCATCTCAATTCCAATTTTTGTAATTTTGTTTTTATAAACCAAACTAGTGATAAAACAAGAAACTAAAATATTCAATTGCAAGATCTAAAGATATACCTTAAAGCACTCACATCCCCGGCAACGACGCCAGAAAAGAGCTTGAGTCTACAACGCAACTTTATTCTTGTAGACTCGTGTTGGGCCTCCAAGCGCAAAGTTTTGTGGGACAGTAGCAATTTTCCCTCATGTGGATGACCTAAGGTTTATCAATCCATGGGACACATAGGATGGAGATGGTCTCTCTCAAACAACCCTGCAACCAAATAACAAAAAGTCTCTTGTGTCCCCAACACACCAAATACAATGGAAATTTGTATAGGTGCACTAGTTCAACGAAGAGATGGTGATACGTGCATAGTAATGATGGTAAATATTGATTTTTGTAATAGGAACAATAAAAAACAGCACGGTAGCAAGTAACAAAAGTTAGCACAAACGGTATTGCAATGCTTGAAAATGAGGCCTAGGGTCCGTACTTTCGCTAGTGCAATCTCTCAACAGTGCTAATATAATTGGATCATATAACCATCCCTCAACGTGCGATGAAGAATCATTCCAAAGTTCCTATCTATCGGAGAATATAAGAATAAATTGTTTGTAGGGTACGAAACCACCTCAAAGCTATTCTTTTCGATCGATCTATCCAAGAGTTCATACTAAAATAACACCAAAGAAAATTCAGATTCGCAATGCTCAATCCAACACAAATAACCTCAAAGAGTGCCCCAAGATTTCTATCGGAGAAACAAAGACATGAACGTGCATCTACCCCTATGCATAGATTACCCCAATGTTACGTCAAGAATCCGTGAGTTGAGTGCCAAAATATATATCAAGTGAATCAATATACTACCACATTGTCACCACGGGTATTCGTATGCATGACATATATCAAGTGCTCTCAAATCCATAAAAGTATCCAATCCGATAAAACAAAATCTCAAAGGGAAAACTCAATTCATCACAATAAGATAGAGAGGGGAAAACACCATATGATCCGACTATATTAACAAAGCCCACAATATATCAAGATTGTGCATCTCAAGAACACGAGAGAGAGAGAGAGAGAGAGAGAGATTAAACACATAGCTAATGGTACAAACCCTCAGCCTAGAGGGTCGACTACTCCCTACTCATCGTGGTGGCCGCCGAGATGATGAAGATGGACACCGGTGATGATCTCCCCCTCCGGCGGAGTGCCGAAACGGGGTCTAGATTTGTTTTCATGGATACAGAGGCTTGCGGTGGCGGAACTTCTTATCTAGGGTTACCCCTGATGGTTTCTCTATTTGAATGAATTTTTGGCGTTGGTTTCACGCTGAGATGGGCCTCGAGGTGAGCACAACCCACCGGGGCACGAACAAGGGCCCAGGAGCGCCCCGGTGTCTTGTACCTTACTCCTTCACCTTCTGGTCCTTCCACGAAGCTTCGGGGGTCTCTTTTGTTCCAAAAAAATCATCAAAAATTTTCAGATCATTTGAAGAACTTTCATTTCTGCACAAAAAACAACACCATGGTAGTTCTGCTAAAAACAGCGTCAGTCCGGGTTAGTTCCATGCAAATCATACCAAAACCATATAAAATTGTTATAAACATGGCACGAATACTTCATAAATTATAGATACGTTGGAGACGTATCACAATATATGGATATATCTTGAGGAATGCTTTCAAAACTACTCTTCGAAAAATCTAAATGAGATTCTTCAAAAGTCCATAGATTTTCATAAGATGAAACCTAGTGATCCTAAATTTGATGATTGTTTATTTGAGCTTCGTGATCTCATGTGTGCCAAAGGAAATGTTAGAATTATTAGTAGCCTCATTTCTCAAGTCATTATAATTCATAAAGATGCACATTGTCATGATCATAAATCTAATGAATCACTCTCTAGGTGGTGATCAATCACAAGACGATGTTGAACATGGATATTATGATGAGGATGATGATAGTGACTTTGATCTTGATGAGTAAATGAGACACTTTGGTCTTATGGCTAACCTTCCTGGTTACATGGCTGGAGGAAAGGAATGGGTTCTTGATGGTGGATGTACCGATCACATGACCGGGGACAAGGATATGTTTTGAGAGCTTGCTGAAAAGAACGGTCCCCGAAAGTATGTCACTTTTGGTGACAACTCAAAGGGTAAGGTGGTTGGCCTTGGTAAGGTGGCCATCTCACATGACAGGTCCATCCAAAATGTTATGCTCGTTGAATCTCTTGGCTATAATTTACTTTCCGTATCTAGACTTAACGATTTTGGTTTCAATGTCCTATTTACTGAAGTAGATTGCCAAGTGTTTCGAAGAGATAATCATAATGTGGTCTTTACCGGTAAACGTAGAGGTGATCTATACATTGTTGACTGCACTAAAAAGGGTCAACCTAGAACTTGCTTAATTGCTAAATCCTCTAAAGGTTGGTTGTGGCATAGAAGGTTAGGTCAGGTGGGCATGCGAAATCTTGATAAGCTTATTAAAGGTGATCATATCCTTGGTGTTAAAGATGTTATATTTGACAAGGATAGACTTTGTAGTGCTTGTCAAGCAGGAAAACAAGTTGGAGGAAGTCATCCTGTGGAGAACATCATGACCACGAGAAGACCACTCGAGGTACTTCATATGAATCTTTTTGGTCCCAACGCCTACAAGAGTCTTGGCGGTAACTCGTTTGGATTAGTCATTGTTAATGATTTTTCAAGATTTACGTGGGTGTTCTTTCTTGATGACAAATCGCATGTCCAAAAGATCTTCAAGAACTTTGCTAGGAAGTCTCAAAATCAATTTGAAGTGAAGATCAAGAAAGTTTTGAGTGACAACGGAACGGAGTTCAAGAACGCCAATGTGGATACCTTTGTTTACGAAGAAGCACGTGAGTTCTCGGGTACGTACACACCTTAACAAAATGGAGTTGTTGAGAGGAAGAACCGCACACTGATTGAGATGGCAAGAACAATGCTTGATGAATGCAAGACGCCAAGACATTTTTGGGCGGAAGCGGTTGAGACAGCTTGTCATGCAAGAAATCGACTATATCTTCACAAGCTTCTTGGCAAGATGGAATACGAGCTTCTCACAGATAACAAACCCCAAGTTGGATACCTTCGAGTATTTGGCTCAAAATGTTACATTCTTGGTAAGCATCGTTGTTCAAAATTTTCCCCTAAGTCTCATGAAGGTTTCCTACTCGGCTATGGCTCAAACTCTCACACTTACCGTGTCTACAACAATTTCACCCGAAAGGTTGAAGAGATGGTAGATGTGGAGTTTGCTAAACTAACGGCTCGCAAGTAGAGCAATTGCCAATTGATGTAGGAGATAAAGACCCCTTGGAAGCAATTCAAGACTTGTCTATGGGCAAGATTTGGCCAACAGAGGTGAAGGAGAGTACCTCGCCCGTTCAAGTGGAAGCCTCAACTTCACACGAAGGTGAACCACAAGTTGACTTGGAAGCATCCACAAGTGGAACATGTCAAGACGAAGGAAACGAGGAAGTACAACAAGATGAACCTCATCGACCTCCCTCTCGACCTCCACAAGAGAACAACAACGCCAAGGACAATGAAGAAAGACAAGAGGAAAAACAACACAATGAAGAGGATGTTCCACCCCGACCCAAACAAAAGCTCTCACGAGTTTGAGCAAGAGTCACAAGAGATCATCCCGTCGAACAAATCTTCGATGATATTCAAACTGAGAGAATTACTCGCTCTAAAACTCATTTGGCTAACTTTTGTGAACACTATTCATTCATTTCTAGTATTGAACCCATGAAGGTTGAAGAAGCTCTGGATGATCCGGATTGGGTGAACACTATGCATGAAGAGCTACACAATTTCGAGAGGAACAAAGTATGGATGTTGGTTGAAAATCCCGATGAGAAGCACAATGTCATTGGAACCAAATGGGTGTTTCGGAACAAGCAAGATGAAGATGGACAAGTTGTACGCAACAAGGCTCGTCTCGTTGCTCAAGGATACACTCAAGTCGGAGGTATGGACTATGGTGAGACATATGCCCCTGTTGCTAGACTTGAGTCCATACGCATCTTACTTGCTTATGCCAATCATCATGACATTACTTTATATCAAATGGACATAAAAATTGCTTTTCTAAATGGTGAAATTGAGGAGTAAGTTTATGTCAAACAACCTCTAGGCTTTGTTAATCCCTCTCATGTTTACAAACTTCACAAAGCCCTTTATGGTCTTAAACAAGCTCCTAGAGCATGGCACAAATGCTTGACTAAGTTTCTTATTGAAAAAGGCTTCGAAATTGGGAAAGTTGATTCTACACTTTTTAATAAAAGGGTTAATGGTGAATTATTTGTGTGCCAAATTTATGTGGATGAATCATATTTGGTTCAACTAACCCTCATTTTAGTGAAAAGTTTGGAAGGCTAATGTCGGAGAAGTTTGAGATGTCTATGATGAGTGAAGTCAAATTCTTTCTTGGTTTGCAAATCAAGCAAACTAAGGAGGGTACCTTTGTTTCCCAAACAAAGTATACCAAGGACTTATTCAAGAAGTTAAATATGCAAGAAAGCAAAGGTATGAAAACACCCATGCCTACTAGTGGACATCTTGAATTGACTAAGGATGGAAAATCGGTTGACCAAAAGGTTTACCGCTCTATGATTGGTTCATTGTTGTATCTATGTGCCTCCCGTCCCGATATTATGCTAAGTGTGTGCATGTGTGCACGATATGAAGCGCCGCCTAAATAATTTCATCTTAAGGCTGTGAAAAGGATAGTGAGATACTTAATTCACAAACCAAACTTTGGCATTTGGTATCCTAAGAGGTCTTCTTTTGATCTTGTTAGCTACTCCGACTCGGACTATGCCGGAGACAAGGTTGATAGAAAGTCCACTTTGGGTACTTGTCAATTTCTTGGTAGATCTCTTGTATCTTGGTCCTCCAAGAAACAAAACTCGGTATCCTTATCCACCACCAAAGCAGAATACATTGCTGACGGAAAATGTTGTGCTCAATTACTTTGGATGATCCAAACCCTTAAGGATTATGGGATACATGTGAAACATGTTCCACTGCTTTGTGATAATGAAAGTGCTATTAAGATTGCTCACAAGGCCGTGCAACATTCTCGGACTAAGCATATCGCAGTTCGTCATTAGTTCATTTGGGATTATGTTGCTAAAGGAGACATCAATCTTAAGCATGTTTGTACCGATAAGCAATTGGTGCATATATTCACCAAACCGCTTGATGAGAAAGTGTTTTGCCATTTGAGAGGTGAATTGAACATCATTGATGCCTCAAATTTGGAGTAGGAACTCCATCTATATGCATGCAAGGCATGACCCTTTCTATGACTAATCCTTGATATTTTTCTTAAGATGGTGATCATATGTCTTGGATCTATACTTGTACCCTTGCATGTTATCTAACCCTTGTAGGTAATTGGATGAGCCCAAATCCATGAGATTGCAAGTTACTCACATCTTGAGAAATCTCCATAACCAAGTTTCTACTATATGGTTGTGGAATACAAGGAAGGATAAGCCCACTCAACATATCCTTTGACAATTTCTACATATCAAATTTCATTTGGTATCAAGTTTCATGATTGTCATTTTGAATACACAAGAGCTCTTCCTTGCAAGACTAACCCATGTAGGAACATGAACTCAAACTACAAGTGGATCTCTCAACTTTTGATGGACTACATCAACCTTGAGCATCCAACAGAAGTTCAACTACATGACCAAGATCAACACAACCCAAGGTATGTTATTCCCATCTTAGAGAAGCTTTGATCCAAGACATGATTCAAAGAAACTCAACGAGATGTGAATACATCAAAGTTCTTAAATGAAAAATGGTAACCCCATTTTGAGCTTAAACGATGAGTATGACCAAGTGACCTCGCTTGACTCCTAAGTCAATATACTCTAACATAGGTGACTTTGTCGCCGACCCCTTCTAGAGGAAGTTATCTAATGTTTCTATGTTCCTTATTTTTTCTTTGTTCATGTCTTTGTGTTTCCTTTTATCAAAAAAAAACTTCATCTAGATCTATTTTCTTTTATGTGTTTCCTTATCTAATTCATTGCAAATCTTTTAGTAAATTCCTTGCAAATCTTTGTGAAATTTCAATTGCCTAGTGAGCTGAGTTGACAAGATTTTTCCTCTACACTGAACTCAGACACACCGAGTCCAGCAAATCGGCTAGACCAAATTACAAGGGTTCCTTGTATAGAGTTCATTGGTTCAATGGAAAAGGACTAGATCGTTCCAACCTATGCGCACTCTCAGTGGCTCTGATATCTTGGAGTTGCCGATGAAAACAACTCGGTGTCACCGATTTCATTGCTGAAGAAAACTTTTTGCCATTGCATTTTCCACATCTTTCCAGCTCCACTCAATGATTCTTATCCTCTACCCGCATCATATACAACATGCTGCTTTGTAATGTGTCTCAAGGACCAAACCTAATTGACTCATACTCCAGAAGTTCCCTTCTTGGAAATTGATGTCAAAGGGGGAGAGAGAGCCCATCAAAGCTTATCACATGGGAGAGAAAGCACATCTTAGCTTCCCCAGATGCTTGTTAAAAAATAGAGGAGAGAAGTCACATGTCTTTAAGAGGGGAAAGACATGTTAATATAGTTGATTGTACCATTTCTTGCTTTAATGTTTCTTGCTCTGATTTTCTCTTACCCTACCTTCTCCCATTATCCAGTATCAAATTCAGGGGGAGAAAGAGTTCATATCTAAGGGAAGAAAATCTTTGGAATTCAATGCATATCTTTAATCTTTGGGGACATGTCTATATACAAATGGAGTACTAAGTACTCACTCATTACATGTCATCCCAGTCTTGGTACTCTTGTGGTTTCCTGAACTTGCTTTATTTACAGTGTTCTTGTGTTATCTAACTTTGTTTTATAAAGCTCAGCTCTTCCAAAGCCAGCTCAAGACCACAAGGTAAGTATATGCATCACACTCATGTGCATGATGATCTCTTCCTAATGAACATATTGTTGCAAGAAGGATTCATGAACATGAAGGTACACTTCCTTTTATCTACATCATTTGCTCTGATGCATATAGCCAAGATACATGTAACTCATTGCCTACTCTGACATGCTTATGCATTCACATGTTCTTATATTCCATCTTTACACGTTTCCATACATGTAGGGGGAGCTTATGCATGTTACATAACCTTCCAAAGCTTTACTTGTTACTATTCATATTTTTATCTAAAAGCTTTGATGTATGTTGTCATCAATTACCAAAAAGCAGGAGATTGAAAGCATAAGTGCTCCCTGGGTGATTTTGGTAACTAATGACAACATATCTCTTGTTGGACTAATACTTTTATCGAGTACATTTCAGATGAGTTCAACAGTGGCATGGCAAGGACAGGAGGATGTGGAACTCCTTCAAAATGCTAAGCACAAAGATTGGCAGAGGCTCAAGACTCTTGATTTTCATTTTAGTGATCCAAGATCACATTGAGTCCATAGGAAAGCCAATACTATTAAAAGGGCATGAGGTGTTGCTTAATGGTCTACTTGCTCAAAGTGCTTAGTGACATTGCTCCAAAATCCTCAGCCACTTTCTCATTTCCACATATGTCCAAAACCTAAAGTCAAACTCGGCCCCACCAATTTGATCTATCCGGCGCCACCGAGTTCTCTTGACATAGCCACTGCAAAAAAAACCTAGACAATTCGGTCACAACGATACAGATCTCGATCCCATCGAGATGGCGTTCCAAACTCTCTGTTACCTATTGTAATTATTTCAGTCTCACCAAAATATGCAATCGGTCCCACCGAGTTTGCTTGACCAACTCTCTGTTTGATCATTGCTGAAATCGGTCTCACCGAGTTTATGCAATCGGTCTCACCAAGATGAGGTTTTGCCCTAGCCCTAGCATGTTGGTCCCACCGAGTTGATCGCACCGGTCCCACCGAGATTCCTAACATTCACATTTTGAACTGAATCGGTCTCACCGAGTTCTTCTATTCGGTCTGACCGAGTTGGATCAAATGTGTGTAATGGTTGGATTTTGTGTGGAGGCTATATATACCCCTCCACCCCCTTCTCCATTTGTGAGAGAGCCATCAGAACGTGCCTACACTTCCACTACTCATTTTTTTGATAGTGAACCACCTACTCATGTGTTGAGTCCAAGACGTTCCAATCCAACCACAAGAATCTTGATCTCTAGCCTTCCTGAAGTTTCTATCCACTCAAATCTTTTTTCCACCATAGCCAAACCTGTGAGAGAGAGTTAAGTGTTGGGCAGACTATCATTTGAAGCACAAGAGCAAGGAGTTCATCATCAAGACACCATCTATTACCTTTTGGAGAGTGGTGTCTCCTAGATTGGTTAGGTGTCACTTGGGAGCCTCCGACAAGATTGTGGAGTTGAACCAAGGAGTTTGTAAGTACAAGGAGATCACCTACTTTGCCCTCCATGGACTCGCGCAACCGTTACCCTTCGTGGGTTGAAGTCTCCATCAACATGGATGTACGATAGCACCACCTATCGGAACCACGCAAAAAATCTCCCGTCTTCATTGCGTTTACACACTCCAATCCAGTCCCTTTACTTTCATGGAACTAGCATGCTTTACTCTTTCCGCTACTTATAGTCTTGCCATGCTTGCTTGAAATGTATTGGGAATGCCTAAAATTGTGCCAAATCTCCACCTCAACTTGAAGAATATAAACACTGCTACTTTTGTTTGTTGAGGGTATAATCACCCCCCTCTAGACAACTATTCTCGATCGTTTCACCCTCCTATATCTCTATATATCATTGAATTTCGTTCATAGATAGACACATCTCTATCATTGCCCCCAACATTCATTCCACCCCAGCAGACATTTCCCAAAGAGGCTTCGCCATGGCAAGCCACCTTCAAGTTCAACAGCAGAAACAAAAGCTGAATCTGCCGCCGGGGTTTAGGTTTCGCCCGATGGACATGGATATGATCATCTTCTACCTGCTTCCTAAGGTTCTGAAGAAAGCCTTCAACATGACGGTGGTCAGGGAGGTGGATCTAAAAAATACAAGTCATGGAATCTCCCAAATGAGGTAAACATGGGGAGAAGGAGCGATACTTCTTCTACCAGAAGGACCAGATGAAACCCACCGGGATACAGACCAAGCTGGCCATGAACGCTGGCTATTGGAAGGCTAATGAAAAGGACAAGGATATCATTCTACCGCCAACCAAAAGTCTCATCGGCATGAAGAAGACACTGATCTTCTACAAGGGTAGGGCCCCTAGAGGGGAGAAGATAAACTAGATAGTGTACGAGTGTAGAATCAAGATCGGCAAGCAGTCGGCACCCGACTTTCCCACCGACATCGTTGAAGCCGCCACCATTAATGTGTCTTCCAAGGTATTTTTAGTCCTAGACTAGTAGTACTCATGATTGATGAATTCTCTTGTACAAACATATCTAGATAGTAACAATTGTTAATTTAACTAATTTAGTTTATGTAGTATGTTGGTAGGACGACTTTGTGGTCTGCAGAATTTTCCATAATAGCACAAAACTGAACAAGATGGTGATGCCATCATATGCCCCGCCCATTCTTATGTCCATTGGGGCAACGCAGCATCGGGGCTTCCTCGAATCCAGTACATTGGGTCCTCTCATGGACTATGATGTCTTGTTGTCACTGTCGCCACCGCGGCTGCTACCTGCAACTTCTGTGTACCAGATGCTTGCCATCGGAGCCGGATCATCCATGATGGATAGTGTGGTGCTCCCAACTTATGTTTAAATATTTTTACATTAAACAAACATTTTGTTTTAGATTGCATCCAATTTTTTAAATGTCACAAAAACATTTTTGGACTAGTGAACATTTTTTAGATTTAACATACATTTTTTGAATATATGAAACATTTGTTGAATCGCGCGAACCTTTCGTAAATTGTACAAACACTTTTAAAAATGGCACTTACATTTTATTGAATACATGACATCTTTCACCACCAGGACATGCCCCCCATGGCAAGAGAAGCAGCATATAGTTGTAAAGGATAGGGAGGCATGTCTATCTATCTAGCTAGCTCGCATACATCCATCCAATGCAAATAAAAAGAAATTAAACATCGCGACAAAGCTTCTCAGGAAAGTATCTTGCTAGTACATGCATTTGGTCCTATTTAAGCATCTCCCTCCTATATCTCTATATATCACTGAATTGCTTCCATAGATAGACACATCTTTATCGTTGCCCCCAAAATTTATTCCACCCCAGCAGACATTTCCCAAAGAGCCTTCGCCATGGCAATCCACCTTCAAGTTCAGCAGCAGAAACAAAAGCTGAATCTGCCACCAGGTCTCAGGTTTCACCCGACGGACATGGAGATCATCATCTTCTACCTGGTGCCTAAGGTTCTTGAAGAAAGCCTTCGACACGACGGTGGTCGGGGAGGTGGACCTGAAAAATACAAGCCATGGAATCTCCCAAATGAGTTAGACATGGGGAGAAGGAGCAATTCTTGTTCTTCCAGAAGACCTGAAGTACCCCACCGGGATACATACCAACCGGGACATGAACGCTAGCTATTGGAAGGCTACCGAAAAGGACAAGGAGATCATTCTACCACCAACCAGAAGTCTCATCGGCATGAAGAAGACATTGATCTTCTACAAGGGCAAGGCCCCTAGAAGGGAGAAGACAAACTGGATCATGTACAAGTGTAGAATCGAGAGCAGCAAGCAGTTGGCACCCAACTTTCCCACCAGACAACGTCAAAGCTTCTCTGGAAAGTATCTTACCAGTACATGCATTTCGTCCTATTTAAGCATCTCCCTCCTATATCTCTATATATCATTGAATTCCTTCCATAGATAGATACATCTCTATCGTTGCACCCAACATTTATTCCACCCCAGCAGACATTTCCCAACGAGCCTTCGCCATGGCAAGCCAGCTTCAAGTTCAGCAGCAGAAATAAAGCTGAATCTGCACACGGGGTTCAGGTTTCCCCTGACGGACATGGAGATCATCATCTTCTACCTGGTCCCCAAGGTTCTGAAGAAAGCCTTCGACACGATGGTGGTCGGGAAGGTGGATCTGAAAAATACAAGCCATGGAACATCCCAAATGAGGTAAACATGGGGAGAATGAGCAATACTTCTTCTGCCAGAAGGACCTGAAGTACCCCACCGGGATACATACCAACCGGGCCATGAACGCTGGCTATTGGAAGGCTACCAGAAAGGACAAGGAGATCATTCTACCGCCAACCAAAAGTCTCATCGAAATGAATAACACACTGATCTTCTACAAGGGGCAGGGCCCCTAGCTGGGAGAAGATAAACTGGATCATGTACGAGTGTAGAATCGAGATCGGCATGCAGTCGGCACCCGACTTGCCCACCGACATCATTGAAGCCGCCACCATTAATGTGTCTTCCAAGGTATTTTTAGTCCTTTACTAGTAGTACTCATGACTGATGAATTCTCTTGTACAGACATATCTAGCTAGTGAAAATTATTAATTTTAACTAATTTAGTTATGTATGTTTGTAGGACGACTTTGTGGTCTGCAGAATTTTGCATAAGAGCACTGGACTAAAGAAGATGGTGATGCCATCATATGCCCCGCCCATTCTTATGTCCATTGGGGCAACGCAGCATCGGGGCTTCCTCGAATCCAGTACATTGGGTCCTCTCATGGACTATGATGTCTTGTTGTCACTGTCGCCACCGCGGCTGCTACCTGCAACTTCTGTGTACCAGATGCTTGCCATCGGAGCCGGATCATCCATGATGGATAGTGTGGTGCTCCCAACTTATGTTTAAATATTTTTACATTAAACAAACATTTTGTTTTAGATTGCATCCAATTTTTTAAATGTCACAAAAACATTTTTGGACTAGTGAACATTTTTTAGATTTAACATACATTTTTTGAATATATGAAACATTTGTTGAATCGCGCGAACCTTTCGTAAATTGTACAAACACTTTTAAAAATGGCACTTACATTTTATTGAATACGTGACATCTTTCACCACCAGGACATGCCCCCCATGGCAAGAGAAGCAGCATATAGTTGTAAAGGATAGGGAGGCATGTCTATCTATCTAGCTAGCTCGCATACATCCATCCAATGCAAATAAAAAGAAATTAAACATCGCGACAAAGCTTCTCAGGAAAGTATCTTGCTAGTACATGCATTTGGTCCTATTTAAGCATCTCCCTCCTATATCTCTATATATCACTGAATTGCTTCCATAGATAGACACATCTTTATCGTTGCCCCCAAAATTTATTCCACCCCAGCAGACATTTCCCAAAGAGCCTTCGCCATGGCAATCCACCTTCAAGTTCAGCAGCAGAAACAAAAGCTGAATCTGCCGCCAGGTCTCAGGTTTCACCCGACGGACATGGAGATCATCATCTTCTACCTGGTGCCTAAGGTTCTTGAAGAAAGCCTTCGACACGACGGTGGTCGGGGAGGTGGACCTGAAAAATACAAGCCATGGAATCTCCCAAATGAGTTAGACATGGGGAGAAGGAGCAATTCTTGTTCTTCCAGAAGACCTGAAGTACCCCACCGGGATACATACCAACCGGGACATGAACGCTAGCTATTGGAAGGCTACCGAAAAGGACAAGGAGATCATTCTACCACCAACCAGAAGTCTCATCGGCATGAAGAAGACATTGATCTTCTACAAGGGCAAGGCCCCTAGAAGGGAGAAGACAAACTGGATCATGTACAAGTGTAGAATCGAGAGCAGCAAGCAGTTGGCACCCAACTTTCCCACCAGACAACGTCAAAGCTTCTCTGGAAAGTATCTTACCAGTACATGCATTTCGTCCTATTTAAGCATCTCCCTCCTATATCTCTATATATCATTGAATTCCTTCCATAGATAGATACATCTCTATCGTTGCACCCAACATTTATTCCACCCCAGCAGACATTTCCCAACGAGCCTTCGCCATGGCAAGCCAGCTTCAAGTTCAGCAGCAGAAATAAAGCTGAATCTGCACACGGGGTTCAGGTTTCCCCTGACGGACATGGAGATCATCATCTTCTACCTGGTCCCCAAGGTTCTGAAGAAAGCCTTCGACACGATGGTGGTCGGGAAGGTGGATCTGAAAAATACAAGCCATGGAACATCCCAAATGAGGTAAACATGGGGAGAATGAGCAATACTTCTTCTGCCAGAAGGACCTGAAGTACCCCACCGGGATACATACCAACCGGGCCATGAACGCTGGCTATTGGAAGGCTACCAGAAAGGACAAGGAGATCATTCTACCGCCAACCAAAAGTCTCATCGAAATGAATAACACACTGATCTTCTACAAGGGGCAGGGCCCCTAGCTGGGAGAAGATAAACTGGATCATGTACGAGTGTAGAATCGAGATCGGCATGCAGTCGGCACCCGACTTGCCCACCGACATCATTGAAGCCGCCACCATTAATGTGTCTTCCAAGGTATTTTTAGTCCTTTACTAGTAGTACTCATGACTGATGAATTCTCTTGTACAGACATATCTAGCTAGTGAAAATTATTAATTTTAACTAATTTAGTTATGTATGTTTGTAGGACGACTTTGTGGTCTGCAGAATTTTGCATAAGAGCACTGGACTAAAGAAGATGGTGATGCCATCATATGCCCCACCCAGTCTTATATCCATTGGGGCAGGGCAGCATCAGGACTTCCTCGAATCCAGTACATTGGCTCCTCTCAAGAACTACGACGTGTTGTTGTCACTGGCGCCACCGCCGCTACTATCTACAACTTCTGTGTACCAGATGCTTGCCATTGGAGCCGGATCATCCATGATGGGTAGTGTGGAGCTCCCTACTTCTGTGTATATATTTTTACATTAGACAAACATTTGGTTTTACATTGCATCCAAATTTTTTAAAATCTCACAAAAACATTTTTGGACTAGTGACATTTTTTTAATGTAACATACATTTTTTGAATATATGAAACATTTTTGAAATCGCGCGCACATTTCGTGAATTGTACAAACACTTTTAAAAATGGCACTTACATTTTTTTAAACACGTGACATTTTTCACCACCTGGATATGGCCCCAACAGCAAGAGAAGCAGCATATAGTTGTAAAGGATAGGGAGGCATGTCTATCTATCTAGCTAGCTCACATACATCCATCCACTCTAAATAAAAATAAATTAAACATAGTGTCAATGCTTCTCTGGAAAGTATCTTGCCAGTACATGCATTTGGTCCTATTTAAGCATGTCCCTCCTATATCTCTATATATCATTGAATTGCTTCCATAGATAGACACATCACTATCGTTGCCCCCAATATTTATTCCACCCCAACAGACATTTCCCAAAGAGCCTTCGCCATGGCAAGCCACCTTCATGTTCAGCAGCAAAAACAAAATATGAATCTGCCGCCGGGGTTCAGGTTTCACATGACTGACATGGAGATCACCATTTTCTAGCTAGTCCCCAAGGTTCTGAAGAAAGCCTTCGACACGACGTGGTCGGGAAGGTTATACAAGCCATGGAATATCCCAAATGAGGTAAACATGGGGAGAAGGAGCAATACTTCTCCTGCCAGAAGGACCTGAAGTACCCCACCGGGATACATACCAACCGGGCCATGAACGCTGGCTATTGGAAGGCTACCGGAAAGGACAAGGTGATCATTCTACCGCCAACCAAAACTCTCATTGGCATGAAGAATACATTCATCTTCTACAAGGGCGGGGCCCCTAGCGGGAAGAAGATAAACTGGATCATGTATGAGTGTAGAATCGAGATCGTCAAGTAGCCGGCACCCGACTTGCCCACCGACATCATTGAAGCCGCCACCATTAATGTGTCTTCCAAGGTATCTTTAGTCCTTGACTAGTGGTACTCATGACTAATGAATTCTCTTGTACAAACATATCTAGCTAGTGAAATTATTAATTTTAACTAATTTAGTTATGTATGTTTGTAGGACGACTTTGTGGTATGCAAATTTTTGCATAAGAGCACTGCACTGAAGAAGATGGTGATGCCATCATATGCCCCGCCCAGTCTTATGTCCATTGGGGCAGCGTAGCATCGGGGCTTCCTCGAATCCAGTACATTGGCTCCTCTCATGGACTATGACATGTTGTTGTCACTGGCGCCACCGCCGCTGCTACCTGCAACTTCTGTGTACTGGATGCTTGCCATCGGAGCCGGATCATCCATGATGGGTAGTGTGGTGGTCCCTACTTCAGTGTACATATTTTTGCATTAGACAAACATTTTGTTTTACATTGAATCCAATTTTTTTAAATCTCAAAAAAAATTGGACTAGAGAACATTTTTTAAAATGTAACATACATTTTTTGAATATATGAAACATTTTTGAAACCGCGAGAACGTTTTGTGAATTGTACGAACACTTTTCCCGAAGATCCTCCGCCATGGCAAGCCACATTCAAGTTCAACAGCAGAAACAACAGCGGAATTTGCCGCCGGGTTTCAGGTTTCACCCGACGGACATGGATATCATCATCTTCTACCTGGTCCCCAAGCTGTTGAAGAAACCCTTCGACATGACAATGGTAAGGGCGGTGGATATGAAAAATACGAGCTATGGAGTCTCCCAAATGAGGTAAACATGGGGAGAAGAGCTATACTTCTCCCAGTAGAACCTCAAGTACCCCCAGCGGGATACAGACCAACTGGGCCATGAACGCTGGCTATTGGAAGGCTACCGGAAAGAAAAAAGGAGATCGTTCTACCCCGACCAAAGGCCTCATCGGCATGAAGAAGACACTGGTCCACCCGACTTGCCCACCGACATCGTCGAAGCCACCACCATTAATGTGCCTTCCAAGGTATTTTTAGTCCTTGGCTAGTAGTACTCATGACTGAGGAATTCTCTAGTACAGACATATCTAGTTAGTAACAATAATTGATTCTAACTAATTTAGTTTATGGATGTTCGTACGAGGACTATGTGGTCTGTAGAATTTTCCAAAAGAGCACAGGACAGAAGAGGATGGTGATGCCATCATATGCCCTGCCCAATCTTATGTCTATTGGGGCAGCGCAGCATTGGGGCTTCCTCGAATCCAGTACATTAGCTCCTCTCACGGACTATGACGTGTTGCTGTCACTAGCGCCACTTCTGCTGCTACCTACAACTTCTGTGTACCAGATGCTTACCATCGGAGCTGGATCATCCATCATGGCTAGTGTGGTGCTCCCAAATTCTGTCTACATATTTTTACATTAGACAAACATTTTGTTTTACATTGCATCCAATTTTTTAAAAATGTCACAAAATATTTTTGGACTAGCTAGTGAACTATTTTTTTTAAATGTAACATACATTTTTTCAATGTCTGAAACATTTTTTAAATGACGCGAACCCTTCCTAAATTGTATAAACACTCTAAAAATGGCACTTTCATATTTTTAAACAGCTGACATTTTTCACCACATGGACATGGCCCCCACAGCAAGAGAAGCACCATATAGTTGTAAAGGATAGGGCGGTATGTCTATCTATCTAGCTAGCTCGCATACATCCATCCACTGCAAATAAAAACAAATTAAACAAAGCCCAAGTCAGAGCTTCTCCGGAAAGAATCTTGACAGTACATGCATTCGGTCCTATTTAAGCATCTCCCTCCTATATCTCTATATATCATTGAATTCCTTCCACAGATATACACATATCTATCATTTCCCCCAACATTGGTTCCACGCCAACACACATTTCGTAAAGAGCCTCCGCCATGGCAAGCCACCTTCAAGTTTAGCAGTAGAAACAACAGCTGAATTTGTCGCCGGGTTTCAGGTTTCACCTGACGGACATGGAGATCATCATCTTCTACCTGGTCCCCAAGGTGTTGAAGAAAGACTTTAACACGATGATTGTAAGGGAGGTGGATATGAAAAAATATGAACTATGGAATCTTCGAAATGAGGCAAACATGGGGAGAAAGACCGATACTTCTTCTTCCAGAAGGATCATTCTACCCCGACCAAAGGACTCATCGGCATGAAGAATACATTGGTC
>NC_041387.1:681433922-681463163 GCF_002162155.2 Triticum dicoccoides | reverse complement strand
TAAACTAGGTCATGTACGAGTATAGAATCGAGATCGGGAAGCAGTCGGCACCCGACTTGCCCACCGACATCGTCGAAGCCGCCACCATTAATGTGTCTACCAAGGTATTTTTAGTCCTTGACTAGTAGTACTCATGACTTGTGAATTCTCTAGTACATACATATCTAGCTAGTAACAATTATTTATTCTAACTAATTTAGTTTATGTATGTTGGTAGGACGACTTTGTGGTCTGCAGAAGTTTCCATAAGAGCACAGGACTGAAGAAGATGGTGATGTCATCATATGCCCCGCCCAGTCTTATGTCTATTGGGGCAGCGCAGCATCGGGGCTTCCTCAAATCCAGTACATTGGCTCCTCTCATGTACTACGACGTGTTGTTGTCATTGGCGCCACCGCCGCTGCTACTTGCAACTTCTGTGTACCACATGCTTACCATCGGAGCCAGATCATCCATGATGGCTAGTGTGGCGCTCCCAACTTCTGTCTACATATTTTTACATTAGACAAACATTTTGTTTTACATTGCATCATTTTTTTAAATGTTACAAAATATTTTTGGACTAGCTAGTGATTTTTTTTAAAATGTAACATACATTTTTTGAATGTCTGAAACATTTTTTAAATGATAGGAACCTTTCCTAAATTGTATAAACACTGTAAAAATGGCATTTTCATTTTTTAAACACGTGACATTTTTCACCACCTGGACATGGCCCCCACAGCAAGGGACGAAGCATATAGTTGTAAAGGATAGGGCGGGATGTCTATCTATCTAGCTAGCTCGTATACATCCATCCACTACAAATAAAAACAAATTAAAGAAGGGACAATTGCATTTTTACCCCTAGTTGGTTCCTACCCACGGGTTTTGCCCTTACTTTTCGAGCTTGCTCAGTTTTGCCCTTACTTTTTCCATCGAGGTCCCTCGAATGCCCTTTGACCGTTTGACCAAAACTTTGAAAATTCATAACTAATTCATATGAACTCAAAAAAATGCAAATAAGATATCAAAATGTTCAGATAAACATTACCTTTATGGGCATATCATTTGCATTCAGGACAAAAGCATCATTTAAACTACTCGAGGTAATTAATGTTATTAACATTATTAAAAATAAATAGGTATAAACAATATATTTTTCGTGAATAAAAATTATATGCAAATGTAGGTGATGTTTTGAACATCATGATACCTTATTTGCATTTCCCTGAGTTCGTATCAACTTGTTATGAAGTTTCCAAATAATGGTCAAAGTCGTTAGAACATTCATAACAAGTTGATACAAACTCAAAAAAATGCAAATAAGTTATCAGGATGTTCAGAAAAGATCACCTACATTTGCATGTAATTTTTATTCATGGAAAAAAATATTGTTTATACCTATTTATTTTTAATAATGTTAAAACATTAATTACCTCGGGTAGTTTAAATGATGCTTTTGTCCTGAATGCAAATGATATGCCCATAAAGGTAATGTTTATCTGAAAATTTTGATATCTTATTTGTATTTTTCTGAGTTTGTATGAATTAGTTATGAATTTTCAAAGTTTTGGTTAAACAGTCAAAGGGCATTCGAGGGAACTCGATGGAAAAAGTAAGGGCAAAATTGAGCAAGCTCGAAAAGTAAGGGCAAAACCCGTGGGTAGGAACCAACTAGGGGTAAATATGCAATTGTCCCATTAAACAAAGCCCGGACAACGTCAAATCTTCTCTGGAAAGAATCTGGACAATACATGCATTCGGTCCTATTTGAGCATCTCCCTCCTATATCTCTATACATCATTGAATTCCTTCCATAGGTAGACACATACCTATCATTGCCCCCAAAATTTGTTCCACGCCAACACACATTTCCCGAAGAGCCTCCGTCATGGCAAGCCACCTTCAAATTTAGCAGTAGAAACAACGACTGAATTTGCCGCCGGGTTTCAGGTTTCACCAGACGGACATGGAGATCATCATCTTCTACCTAGTCCCCAAGGTGTTGAAGAAAGCCTTCGACACGACGATGGTAAGGGAGGTGGATATGAAGAAAAACGAGCCATGGAATCTCCCAAATAAGGTAAACATGGGGAGAAGGAGCGATACTTCTTCTCCCAGAAGGACCTCAAGTACCCCCACCGAGATACAGACCAACCGGGCCATGAACACTGGCTATTGGAAGGCTACCGAAAAGGAAAAAAGGAGATCATTCTACCCCGACTAAAGGTCTCATCGGCATGAAGAAGACACTGGTCTTCTACAAGGGAAAGGCCCCTGGGGGGGAGAAGATAAAGTGGGTCATGTACGAGAGAATCGAGATCGGTAAGCAGTCAACACCTGACTTGCCCACCGACATTGTCGAAGCCGCCACCATTAATGTGTCTTCCAAGGTATTTTTAGTCCTTGACTAGTAGTACTCATGACTGATGAATTCTCTAGTACAAACATATCTAGCTTGTGACAATTATTGATTTTAACTAATTTAGTTTATGTATGTTGGTGGGAGGAGTATGTGGTGTGCAGAATTTTCCATAAGAGCACATGACTCAAGAAGATGGTTATGCCATCATATGCCCCGACAGTCTTATGTCCATTGGGGCAACACAACATCAGGACTACCTTGAATCCAGTAAATTGTCTCCTCTCGTGGACTATGATGTGTTGTTGTCACTGGCGCCACCGCTGCTGCTACCTGCAACTTCTGTGGACCAGAAGCTTGCCATCGGAGCTGGATCATCCATCCATGATGGGTAGTGTGGTGCTCCCAACTTCTGTGTAAACATTTTTTAAACACATGACATTTTTCACCACCTGCACATGCCCCCCACAGATATATCTATCTATCTATCTAGCTCGCATCCATCCATCCACTGCAAATAAAAATAAATTAAACATAGCCCATAAAACGTCAAAGCTTCTCTGGAAAGTATCTTGCCAGTACATGCATTTGGTCCTATTTAAGCATCTCCATCCTATATCTCCATATATCATTGAATTCCTTCCATAGATAGATACATCTGTATCGTTGCCCCCAACATTTATTCCACCCCAGAAGAAATTTCCCAAATATCCTTCGCCATGGCTAGCCATCTTCAAGTGTCGTGGCAGAAAGAAAAGTTGAATCTGCCGCCGAGTTTCAGGTTACACCTGATGGATATGGAGATCATCATCTTCTACCTGGTCCCCAAGGTTCTTAAGAAAGCCTTCGACACGATGGTGGTCGGGGAGGTGGATCTGAAAAATACAAGCCATGGAATCTCCCAAATGAGGTAAAAATGGGGAGAAGGAGCAATACTTCTTGTGCTAGAAGGACCTGAAGTACCCCACCGGTATACAGACCAACTAGGCCATGAACGCTGGCTGTTGGAAGGCTACCGAAAATGACAAGGAGATCATTCTACCGCCAACCAAAAGTCTCATCGGCATGAAGAAGACACTGATCTTCTACAAGGGCACGGCCCCTAGCGGGGAGAAGATAAACTGGATCATGTACGAGTGTAGAATCAATATCGGCAAGAAGTCGGCACCCGACTTGCCCACCGACATTGTTGAAGCCACCACCATTAATGTGTCTTCTAAGGTATTTTTAGTCCTTTACTAGTAGTACTCATGACTGATGAATTCTCTTGTACAAACATATCTAGCTAGTGACAATTATTAATTTTAACTAATTTAGTTTATGTATGTTTGTAGGACGACTTTGCGATCTGCATAATTTTCCATAAGAGCACATGTCTGAAGAAGATGGTGATACCATCATATGCCCCGCCCAGTCTTCTGTCCATTGGGGCAGCGCAACATCAGGGCTTCCTCGAATCCATTACATTGGCTCCTCTCATGGACTATGACGTGTTGTTGTCACTGGCGCCACCGCCGCTGCTACCTGCAACTTCTGTGTACCAGATGCTTGCCATCGGAGTCGGATCATCCATGATGGGTAGTGTGGTGCTCCCTACTTCTGTGTACATATTTTTACTTTGGACAAACATTTTGTTTTACACTGAATCCAATTTTTTAAAATGTCACAAAAATATTTTTGGACTAGTGGACATTTTTTAAATGTAACATACATTTTTTGAATATATGAAACATTTTTTTAATCACGTGAACCTTTTGTAAATTGTACAAACACTTTTAAAAATGGAGCTTACATTTTTTAAACACGTGACATTTTTCACCACGTGGATAAGGCCTCCACAGCAAGAGAAGCAACATATAGTTGTAAAAGATAGGGAGGAATGTCTATCTAGCTAGCTAGCATGCATATATCCATCCACTGCAAATAAAAACAAATTAAACATAGCGTCAAAGCTTCTCTGGAAAGTATCTTGCCAGTACATGCATTTGGTCCTGTTAAACATCTCCCTCTGAAAGCACAAGTGCTCCCTGGGTGATTTTGATAATTAACAACATATCTGTTGTTGGACTAATACTTTTATCGAGTACATTTCAGATGAGTTCAACAGTGGCTTGGCAAGGACAAGAGGATGTGGAATCCCTTCAAAATGCTAAGGACAAAGATTGGCAAAGGCTCAAGACTCTTCATTTTCATTTTAGTGATCTAAGATCACATTGAGTCCATAGGAAAGCCAATACTATTAAAAGGGGATGAGGTGTTGCTTAATGGCGTACTTGCTCAAGTGCTTAGTGATATTGCTCCAAAATCCTCAGCCACTTTCTCATTTCCACATATGTCCAAAAGCTAAAGTCAAACTCCGCCCCACCTATTTGATCTATCTGGCGCCACCAAGTTCTATTGACATAGCCACTACCAGAAACCCTAGACAATTCGGTCACACCGATACAGATCTTGGTCCCACAGAGATGGCCTTGCAAAGTCTATGTTTCCTGTTGTAATTATTTCGGTCTCACCGAAATATGTAATCGGCCCCATCGAGTTTTCTTGATCAACTCTCTGTTTGATCATTGCTGAAATTGGTCTCTCCGAGTTTATGCAATCGGTCTCACTGAGATGAGGTTTTGCACAAGCCCTAGCACATCGGTCCCATCGATCGAGTTGATCACACCGGTGCCACCGAGATTCCTAACATTCATGTTTTGAACTGAATCGGTCTCACCGAGTTCTTCTATTCAGTCTGACCGAGTTGAGTCAAATGTGTGTAACGGTTGGATTTTGTGTGGAGGCTATATATACCCCTCCACCCCTTTCTCTATTCGTGAGAGAGCCATTAGAACGTTCCTACACTTCCACTACTCATTTTTTGATAGTGAACCACCTACTCATGTGTTGAGTCCAAGACGTTCCAATCCAACCACAAGAATCTTGATCTCTAGCCTTCCCGAAGTTTCTTTCCACTCAAATCTTTTTTCCACCATAGCCAAACCTGTGAGAGAGAGTTGAGTGTTGGGCAGACTATCATTTGAAGCACAAGAGCAAGGAGTTCATCATCAAGACACCATTTATTACCTTTTGGAGAGTGGTGTCTCCTAGATTGGTTAGGTGTCACTTGGGAGCCTCCGACAAGATTGTGGAGTTTAACCAAAGAGTTTGTAAATGCAAGGAGATCACCTACTTCGCCCTCCATGGACTCGCGCAACCGTTACCCTTCGTGGGTTGAAGTCTCCATCAACATGGATGTACGATAGCACCACCTATCGGAACCACGCAAAAAATCTCCCGTCTTCATTGCGTTTACACACTCCAATCCCATCCCTTTACTTTCATGGAACTAGCATGCTTTACTCTTTCCGCTACTTATACTCTTGCCATGCTTGCTTGAAATGTATTGGGAATGCCTAAAATTGTGCTAAATCTCCACCTCAACTTGAAGAATATAAACACTGCTACTTTTGTTTGTTGAGGGTATAATCACCCCCCTCTAGACACCTCTTTTCGATCCTTTCATCCTACTATATCTCTATATATCATTGAATTCCGTTCATAGATAGACACATCTCTATCATTGCCCCCAACATTCATTCCAACCCAGCAGACATTTCCCAAAGAGGCTTCCCATGGCAAGCCACCTTCAAGTTCAACAGCAGAAACAAAAGCTGAATCTGCCGCCGGGGTTCAGGTTTCGCCCGACGGACATGGATATGATCATCTTCTACCTGGTTCCTAAGGTTCTGAAGAAAGCCTTCAACACGACGGTGGTCGGGGCGGTGGATCTAAAAAATACAAGCCATGGAATCTCCCAAATGAGGTAAACATGGGGATAAGGAGCGATACTTCTTCTACCAGAAGGACCTGATGAAACCCACCGGGATACAGACCAAGCTGGCCATGAACGTTGGCTATTGGAAGGCTATCGAAAAGGACAAGGAGATCATTCTACCGCCAACCAAAAGTCTCATCGGCATGAAGAAGACACTGATCTTCTACAAGGGCAGGGCCCCTAGAAGGGAGAAGATAAACTAGATCATGTACGAGTGTAGAATCGAGATCGGCAAGCACTCGGCACCCGACCTTCCCACCGACATCGTTGAAGCCGCCACCATTAATGTGTCTTCCAAGGTATTTTTAGTCCTAGACTAGTAGTACTCATGATTGATGAATTCTCTTGTACAAACATATCTAGATAGTAACAATTGTTAATTTTAACTAATTTAGTTTATGTAGAATGTTGGTAGGACGACTTTGTGGTCTGCAGAATTTTCCATAATAGCACAAGAATGAAGAAGATGGTGATGCCGTCATATGCCCCGCCCATTCTTATGTCCATTGGGGCAACGCAGCATCGAGGCTTCCTCGAATCCAGTACATTGGCTCCTCTCATGGACTATGACGTCTTGTTGTCACTGGCGCCACCGCAGCTGCTACCTGCAACTTCTGTGTACCAGATGCTTGCCATCGGAGCCGGATCATCCATGATGGACAGTGTGGTGCTCCCAACTTATGTTTAAAGATTTTTACATTAAACAAACATTTTGTTTTAGATTGCATCCAATTTTTTTAAATGTCACAAAAACATTTTTGGACTAGTGAACATTTTTTTAGATGTAACATACATTTTTTGAATATATGAAACATTTGTTGAATCGCGCAAACCTTTCATAAATTGTACAAACACTTTTATCAATGGCACTTACATTTTATTGAATACATGACATTTTTCACCACCAGGGTATGCCCCCCACAGCAAGAGAAGCAGCATATAGTTGTAAAGGATAGGGAGGCATGTCTATCTATCTAGCTAGCTCGCATACATCCATCCAATGCAAATAAAAAGATATTAAACATCACGACAAAGCTTCTCAGGAAAGTATCTTGCCAGTACATGCATTTGGTCCTATTTAAGCATCTCCCTCCTATATCTCTATATATCACTGAATTGCTTCCATAGACAGACACATCTTTATCGCTGCCCCCAACATTTATTCCACCCCAGCAGACATTTCCCAAAGAGCCTTCGCCATGGCAATCCACCTTCAAGTTCAGCAGCAGAAACAAAAGCTGAATCTGCCGCCGGGTCTCAGGTTTCACCCGACGGACATGGAGATCATCATCTTCTACCTGGTGCCTAAGGTTCTTGAAGAAAGCCTTCGACACAACGGTGGTCGGGGAGGTGGATCTGAAAAATACAAGCCATGGAATCTCCCAAATGAGGTAAACATGAGGAGAAGGAGCGATACTTGTTCTGCCAGAAGACCTGAAGTACCCCACCGGGATACATACCAACCAGAAGTCTCATCGGCATGGGGACATGAACGCTGGCTATTGGAAGGCTACCTAAAAGGACAAGGAGATCATTCTACCACCAACCAGAAGTCTCATCGGCATGAAGAAGACACTGATCTTCAACAAGGACAAGGCCCCTAGAAGGGAGAGACAAACTGGATCATGTACGAGTTCAGAATCAAGAGCAGCAAGCAGTCGGCACCCGACTTTCCCACCGACATCGTCGAAGCCGCCACCATTAATGTGTCTACCAAGGTATTTTTAGTCCTTGACTAGAAGTACTCATGAATGATGAAATCTCTTGTACAAACATATCTAGATATTGGCCATTATTAATTTAACTAATTTGGTTTATGTATGTTCATAGGACGACTTTGTGGTCCGCAGAATTTTCCGTAAGAGCACATGACTGAAGATGGTGATTCCATCATATGCCCCGCCCATTCTTATTTCCATTGGGGCAACGCAGCATTGGGGCTTCCTCGAATCCAGTACATTGGCTCCTCTCATGGACTACGACGTCTTGTTGTCACTGGCGCCACCGCAGCTGCTACCTGCAACTTCTGTGTACCAAATGTTTGCCATCGGAGCCGGATCATCCATGATGGATAGTGTGGTGCTCCCAACTTCTGTTTAAATATTTTTACATTAAACAAACATTTCGTTTTACATTGCATCCAATTTTTTTAAATGTCAAAAAAAACATTTTTGTACTAGTGAACATTTTTTTAGATGTAACATACATTTCCAGTACATGCATTTGGTCCTATTTAAGCATCTCCATCCTATATCTCCATATATCATTGAATTCCTTCCATAGATAGATACATTTGTATCGTTGCCCCCAACATTTATTCCACCCCAGCAGAAATTTCCCAAAGATCCTTCGCCATGGCAAGCCACCTTCAAGTGCCGTAGCAGAAAGAAAAGCTGAATCAGCTGCCGGGTTTCAGGTTTCACCTGACGGACATGGAATTTTCATCTTCTACCTGGTCCCCAAGGTTCTGAACAAAGCCTTCGAAACGACGGTGGTCGGGGAGGTGGATCTGAAAAATAGAAGCCATGGAATCTCCCAAATGAGGTAAACATGGGGAGAAGGAGCAATACTTCTTCTGCTAGAACGACCTGAAGTACCCCACTGGGATACAGACCAACTGGACCATGAACGCTGGCTGTTGGAAGGCTACCGAAAAGGACAAGGAGATCATTCTACCGCCAACCAAAAGTCTCATCGGCATGAAGAAGACACTAATCTTCTACAAGGGCAGGGCCCTTAGCGGGGAGATGATGAATTGGATCATGTACGAGTGTAGAATCGAGATCGGCAAGCAGTCGGCACCCGACTTGCCCACCAACATTGTTGAAGCCACCACCATTAATGTGTCTTCTAAGGTATTTTTAGTCCTTTACTAGTAGTACTCATGACTGATGAATGCTCTTGTACAAACATATCTAGCTAGTGAAAATTATTAATTTTAACTAATTTAATCATCAAGGTGAACGTAAGAGGGACCACCCTGAAGGTTCACACTTGAGGTGTTGAACGACAGAGCCGTATCGGGAATGGTGAAAGAGGAAATCATCCTCGATGACCACGACCGAATAGCTACATTACAGAATTATCATCAGGAGTGCGTTATGAGGGATCACCCTCGGCACTCGATAGTAGCTCTGCAGAGTCGAGCAACTAAAGGGGCGTGATGTGATGTGAGGTGTCGGGCTCTGGTCGTCGATCACGTCGATCGAGGCGTCGATGATGAAGCAGGGGCAACAAGGACAAGTGAGGGTCACTGATGGATCACTAGCCAACCTATACTAAGCAGTTTAGGATAAGCAGGTAGGTAACAAAAGCAGGTACAAAAGCAGGCTATGCATCAGAATAGGAGCAATCAATAACAGTAGCAAAATCTAATGCAAACATGAGAGTATAGAATGGGCGATATCGGGATGATCAAAGGGGGGGGGGGGCTTGCCTGGTTGCTCAGACAAGAAGAAGGGTCGTCGTCGACGTAGTCGATCACAGGGGCATCAGCCACGGTCTCGAGGTCTACCGGAGAGAAAAGAGGGAAAGAAACAGTAAATACACGCAAACATATGTATAACAAGACATCAAGCGGGGCTAGAGGTGTTCGAACGCGGTACTAGGTGATACTGGCGAAGGGGGAAAACATCCGGGAAAGTCTTTTCGGTTCCGGACGTCTGTCAGACAGATGAACCGGAGGGGAAAGTTTGCAGGTTCACTATGCTAGAGACGTGAGGCAGACGAACGGACCGCGTATCCGGATTCGTCTCGAAATTCTGAGCAACTTTTATGTACAAAGTTTTTCAAACCGAGTTACGGATTATTTTAAATTAATTTTCAAACTTTATACAAATTTGTGAAATTTCAGCATTTATTTAAAACGAATTGACAAAGTCAATTTGACCGGTCAAAAGGCAGGGCGTGCCCCACAAGTCACAGGAAGCAACTAAACTATTCTAGTTAAATAGATTAAGTAGCCTGAGGGTCCACTTGCCATTGACTTAGACATTTTTATGTTTGTTTTATTTTCTTAATCTAACAATGGGTCCTGCATGTCATTGGCATATACTCCGTATTAGACTAATTAACCTAACCACTAATTGCTACTTGTTCCTAGTTACCAAGGGCTGCTCTTCTCACGTACACACACATCATGCACACACTCAACACACACAAGCACTCAGCCATGGCCGGCTGTAGTAGCGACGGCAACAGAAGCACGAGCAGCGGCAGGAGCTAAGTAGCAGCAGCAGCACGCAGAGGCAGCAGCAAGCAGCATAAAGCAACAGCGGCCAAGCAGGGCGCGGCCCAGGCGGGCGCTGTCGCGCGGGGACCCGCTGCCTGGAGCGGCCAGGGCACGAGGCAGGGGAGCTCGGGGCGCGGGTTCGCTACGGTGAGCGCGAGCTCGGGTGGAGGCGGCGCACAACGTCTACGGCGATGGAATCAAAGGGGAAACGGGGGGGATCGACGTGGTGCTCACCGGGGAGCACAAGGGTGGCTCGGCGATGGCTTAGGAGCAGCAGAGGCGGCGGATCGATGACGGAGGCGGTGGTGCCCGAGGAAGAAGAAGGCGTCGATCCCGTCGATGCAGGGGCTCCCGGTTTGAGCTTGTGGCGGTAGCCGACGCAACGGAGGACGGCGGACCTCCTGGACATCCCCAAGTGTCGCGGGGAGCACCAGTGGCCACAACAACGGGGCGGCCATGGCTATGGCCGCGCTCGGGCGACGAAGAAAAGGAAAGAGAGAGCGGGCGAGGGAGATGCGGGCGAGTGGGGGAAAGGGGAAAGTGGCGCTAGGGTTTCCGGGGGGGCGCCGGCGTAGTTATGTAGGCGAGGGGAGGCCATGGATGCCCTGCACGTGCCCACGGCCATGGGATGGCCTCCACGAGCCCCTGCCTGTCTCCTGTAGCGCGAGGAGAGAGACAAGTGGGGGATGTGGGCTGGGCCTTGTACAGGGAAAAGGAAAGAAAGAGAATGGACCAGAGTGCACAACCGTTTTCTTGCCTCTTCTTTTAAAACATTTGTCTCGGTTTTTGCATTTAAATAAAATAGCAAACGATTTTTATTTGAGTTAAAACTTGGCACATAGTTATAGTACAACATTCCAAGACCAAACAGAAGGTTTCTCGTCATTTGGAAATGTAAAGATATTTGCTTATTTTGAAAAGGCCAAAATAATTGTTGCAGGACCATTTATTAATTTCCTAGGAATTACTTGGTGATTCAAATGAGGTTGGTTACAACATGGCAATGATCATGTGAATTTTTACAATAATGCGAAGATTTTAGTTTTTTCGGTTTTGAAGAAATATCATTTTGACGTTGTTTTAATTCCTTTGAATTTGAACGGGACTAAATCATCGCGAGGTTAACAACAGTAATTGTATGACGTGGCATCATTAACGGGGGATTACTGTAGCTTAACTTTCCGGGCGTCACACCATCCGTGCTTCGTTTAGCAACTGTAAACAGGAGAAGAGTCAAACTTAAATGCATGCCAAGGTTGTGACTGCGTGTCTTCTCCACAACAAATTTCTCTCTTTGTCTTGTCAATTAGTCAACCACAGCGAATGGTTTCCTTCTCTCTCTCCACCTCCCGCACTAAACCCCACCATCTTCATTACCAAACTGACACTTCGCCTTCTTCATCTCATGGGTTTGTCCACCAGCGCATCAGTTCCACCTCCCTCAGTCCTTTGCTCCCATGGTTCAACCATCGCCTATAAGACACTCTTATCCATATGTACACTTTTTTGGCTCCCATCTTCAGGTCAGAAGATTTATCATGAAAGCCACATGATCGACCTCTCATATGTACATACATCTTCCTTCAAAATAATAGATTCTTCTTATCCCTCCCACAGTCCGGCTTCCCTATCCAGTGACAATGAGCTTGGATATCAAATGATAGATCATACGGAAGGTAAGCCATTTTCCTTGATTCTTGGTTCCATGCGACTGTTCTGCTTGGCTATCTTATACATGTGAAGTTTCTTGCTTGCCTGATTGTTTGGCTCGTATGCATCACGATTGGTTATTTCCTTTAGATGTGTGCAAATCATGAGTGCTGCTGATGTTCACGAAAGCGCTTTCAGTGCACGATAGCCATCAATAACAAGGAAACATGTATATTGACCTACCCATTTCTTATATTCTTTCTTCTCTGTAAAAGTTGTAGGCACTGCATGGGTTCTTGTGAGTTCTAGCATGGGCCACACGATGAATCAGAAAGATGTTTATTCAGATGATAGAAGCGACGAGTTTGTTGATTTCTTTTTCTATTTTTGTATCAATGGTTCATCATTCTCTCGGTTACAATTTGCAATTTCAATTTAAGACTGATATAATTAATGATTTGATGATTTAGTATAAATCCATTAGGAGAAAATGAACTGTTTGTTGTCTTCTTAATTGTATTGTGTTTCAGGCAATATCCGAATGTGGCAATGAAGATCGAGATACACATTGGTCTCCTTTCTCATCCAATAAAAAAATAGAAGAATGAGTTCAAATGGTTTTCTTATATATCCTCTTACTCTAGCTTGAATTATATCGATCGTTTACTACAAAAAAGGAATCATGTATATTTTTCTTGGCATGCTGTCAATTTGACGATCCTATTAACTGTGCAGATCTTGGAAACAAATAGGTAGTTGCAACTCTCATTTGTTTGTACTTTCTATAACATGTCCTATTGAAGTATAAATTTGAGCTAAAATCATGTTCCTCTGAGAGGATGAACGTGTCCCATATCTTCCCGTAGCCAAATGTGAAATTGATGATGAATGGACTAACTTTCTACTAGAAAAGAACACAATGTTGGTCGATTATTTTACCGCTATTGGTAAACTTTTGTTTGGCACCCATGGTTATATGTCATCTTGATGAACTACATATATCCGTCGGATTTAGTTATTTTAGTGCATATTTTAGTTAGATACTTAACAATAACTATTCATAAGACTTTCCATCAAATATTTTAATTAATTGGTAAATGACTTAAAATGTTCACGGTAAGACAAATACATTATTTACAACAGATTATAGGCTAAGGTTCCACCGCAATGCGTGGGGAATCATCTAGTTATTAAAGTAGCAAACATGAATCAAGTAAACATGATGAAAGTGACTAGACGATAATTCTCATATGTGTCCTCGAGAACGCTTTGCTTATTATAAGAGAACGTCTCGGCTTGTCCTTTGCTATAAAAAGGATTGGGCCACCTTGCTGCACGCTTGTTACTATTGCTACTTGTTAATTGTTACGAATTACCCTGCTATCAAAACTATCTGTTAATAGTACTTTTAGTACTTGCAGAGATTACCTTGCTGAAAACTGCTTATCATTTTCTTCTGCTCCCCGTTGGGTTCGACACTACGATTGATCCCCTATACTTGTGGTTCATCAGAGGCAGTCTCACCCATATGCTGCTGCCACCAGTATGAGTGCCGATCCACGGTTCAAAATGAGTTTCAGCATAGGGTATACTATGAGCTTCTAATGATCAAGAACAAGAAGTTTGCTCCTCATAAGCAAGTCAATGTTGAGATTCTCCGATACAACGATCATATCTATCCAGGAGAGTATTCTGCACTTAACAGGTTGGGGCTCCTACCTTTTGTCACATTCAACCATCCATACAATGAAGACTTTGTCATGCAGTTCTTTGCCATGGCATACTTTCACAATAACACTCCTTGTACACTCACTTGGATGTCTGGGACTCACCGGTGTTCTGCTTCGATGGCCAAGTTTGCTGAGATCATTACCTGTGTATTCTTTGAGGGGAAAAATGAAGAGTTTGGTCGTGCTCGTGAGGTTGGGAAGCGGTACAAGGATGAGATTGCATTTGCTTACAAGCAAGAGAAGGCTTTTGTCATCGGTTTTATCAAGGATCTCTTGTCTGTGTATGATACTATGCACCATATCTTGAGGTACACTCTCACAGCTAAGGCCGGTGACTCGCATAACTTGAGGAGTTCCATGTTGGATGTTTTTATGTATTTGCATGAAAAGAAGAAAGTGGTTGTTCTGAACTTCATGTTCTACGAGATTCATAAGTGTGGGCGGGAGAACAAGTCTTTGATCTATGCACGTGTTCGAACGATGAAGACGTGCATGCTCGCAGTGCACACTTGCACCAGTGGTCCATAAATTTGTGGGCGAAGCCCGGCCGGCGGCGCGGGTCGCCTTCTTCCACCACTCTGGCTCTGCCTTGGGGCTCCGGTCACTACTAGGGAAAACCTTATACACAGAATCTTACCAGTAGCGCGTGTTAAAATGAGGCGCTACTGCTACTTAGCAGTAGCGCGTCTGTCAAAACCGCGCTACTGTTACCCCCTTAGCAGTAGCGCGGTAGGAATAGAACACGCTACTACTATAATTGCCACACCGTTCCCGACGTGCTAGGTATAGTAGTAGCGCCCTTCTAGAAACGGCGCTACTACTACGGATTTTAGCAGCAGCGCATTTTTCCTTCCCACGCTACTGTTAAAGCTATTTTCACCTAACCCCCCGCGCATCCTGATTCCCTCTCCTCTGCTTCCTCCCCCAATTCCCCACTCTCTCTTCTCCCCCTCGTCGCCTCCGCCTCGCCGCCGTCTCCCCCTACCTTGCCTCGCGGCCGTCTCCCCCGACCCCGCCTCGCCGCCGTCTCCCTCGACTCGCCTCGCCGCCGTCTCCCCCGACCCCGCCTCGCAGCCGTCTCCCCCGACCCCGCCTCGCCGCGCCTCGGTGCCGCCGTCTCCCCCGACCCCATCTCTCTCCCCGCCCTCTGTAAGCACTCTCCCCTTCCGATCCCTCTTGTTTGCTTAGTATGAACCCTAGCTATTTAGTGCTAGTTAGTATGAACCCTAGGCTATTTTTAGTGCTAGTTAGTTAATTACAATTAGTATTAACCCTAGTTAATTACATTTAGTAAGAACTATGTACTAATTAGCTAGGTACTAGTTTATTTTTATTTATAGTAAGTTTATTTTCAGTAAGAACTAATTGAATTAATAGAACTAGTTAGTATGAACTTGTTGCTATTTTTTAGTTAAAGCAATTTTTCCCGCATCGACGTGGACGATGCCTATCCCGCATCCTCATTGTCGAGTCGGTGGAGGACGGCACCTGCTTGACTAGATGGGCCATGTCCGGAACTGGGCTCCGCCGGTGTGGTACTGGGAGGCGCTACCTACCGGGGGGCGCAGGTTGGTGAGGAGTCAGCCTGTCATTGACCCGAACCTTCTTTGGTGGCGGTCGCGTGGGCCAGTGACGGTCCAGAGGCTCGAGGACCCCGCGGAGGTGGTGCGTCATCGTGTCAGTGAGGAGGACGCGCACGTCCGTCGCTACTTGTTTGCGTTGGAGCACATGTTTTCCAATACCTGGCAGGTTCTCCAGGGATCTCACTGGAGCTATGATCCCATGATGGTTCCTTCTCTGTGGGTGTCCACCGCCCGCGCCGGTAACCGTCGCGTGCTAGGGTTTTAGTTGTATTAGTGATGTTATATGTATGACACTATTCGGGATGTATTAGTGATAATATTCAACGATGTACGAACACGCATGAGATGATTTACTTTTGCTTATTCAATGCATGCTAATTTGAGTCCTATATAAGATATTTTGAAATGTATATCTTGTGTTGCTCAAATAGGATATGTGCTTTCCCAAGTGGCCGGTCATGTTTGCAGGTTACACCTCCGAGTGGCCTATGTTTTGCCGGAGTGTTGACTCATTTCTGTTCCGGCAAATTTTAGGCGCTCGATAAGTCCTATTTTAGCAAAGGTCATGCCGGATTTTTCCGTGAATTTTGGCATGACTTGAGCCAGAATATGTAGGAAATATCGAGTGCCCCGGATTTGTGTGTTGAGTATCCTGATAGTTGTCTTCGATCGATTTTCAATTAATGTTTTAACTATGAACATAGGAAATGTCTGACGACAAAAAGGATTTCGGTATTTGCAAATACTGCGAAGATGAGCGTGGCCTGTGCGACGAAATCTTCCTAGATGATGATAGACGCTTCAGCATCAAGCTAGACGAGAACTTCGAAGTGGATACAGTAAGTCACAACGACAAGTCTTTTTCGTAATTAAGCATGACATATGCTTCATTTGCTTCAACTTATAATTTGTTTTTACTATTCTACTAGCGTATCCCCTGCCATGTAAGAGTTTTTGTATTGGATAAGATAGGTTGCAGACGTACTATGGAGGTAAAGAAATTTTACTTGAATACCCAGCATGGTTATATTTTCCACACAAAATTATACAATTCAGACGACTACACCTATTTTGGATGCAAAACATGGCGAGCACTATGCAAGACATGCATTTGAGCCTGATATGGTTATCACCTTTGATATTCGTCCAGAAGATGATATTGAAGGTAATACCGACATCTGGGTCGATGTGCAGACGCCTCCAGTTATACCAAAATGTGAGTTTCTCAACCATATTTATGTCTTTGGTATTGTTTATTCAAAAATAGTTGACAATTAATTTCTATTGATAGCTTATTTCGGTGCAAGCAAACATGTCCAGCGCTTGGTAGACATGACCGTATACTATGCCGGGGCTGAACTCAACTGCGAGGAGCTCAGTCATTGTACTTCATGGCTTGCGGATCTTGATACTGTCAAGACAAATCTTGCGGATCTTCATGGCTTGGGAGAGGGCAATCAGGTTTTTGGGGAGCGCACTCGCACGACTGTTGGCAGCGATGACTTCTTTCCCGACCTCGGCAACCTCTTCCTCAACGACATGGGCGACAACATCAATGTTGGCGGTCCTGCTCCCGCTGCACCGTATGTAGCCCTGCCCGAAAAAGCCCGACCCAGCCTTGACCACGGGCCGGGCTCGGGCCTAGATTTTGAGCCCAACAGCCGGGTTGGGCCGGGCTCGGGCCCGTCAAAATCGTTGTTTAAGGAAGAGGCCCGACCCGAGGCCTGGCGGGCTTTTAGCATGATGGACTGGGCTCGGGCCTGATTTTTAGGCCAAGCCAGGCTCGGGCCTCGTTTTTTTGCATCGGGCTTTGGCAGGCCCGGCCCAAAGCCTGGCCCGGCCCGACAGATGGCCAGGTATAACCATATGTGATCTTGTCCTCCTTGTTCAAGATCGTGCTAGAATTTTTAGTTCTAGTCTGTGCCCTAGATTTGATCTATTCATCTACTATACTAGTCCACATAATTAGTTTAATCTTTGTTATAATCGTCGTGATTTATTTTGTGCTTATTCGGATTAAATCTCGTAATAACTTGCTCATATTTTCAACAATTTAACCATGCCAAACCGATGCCAAAGAGTCGTGGAGATATAAAGGTTAAGCCAGGAGAACAACTCATTTCAAACATGGATAGAGAGCTTGCATTTGGAAACAGGGCGAGCCACAGATTCTTGCACTTGATTGCATAACGGGTATTGGTTGCAGTTTGGCCATCCTCGACGTTAGAGCTTATCCATAGCTCAAATCTTGTTACAAATGACTAGCCATGCAAAGAATTTGGCCTTCGAGACTGTAACATGTAAGCTTGAGCGTGTGAATCCAGTAAACTACGTCATATAAGCAGACTTAGTCGAGTAGTTTTCATCGTTGCGAGATTCCATATAATGGTATCCTTGACGCCTGACTAGATGACGATGCTCACAAGCTTCTCCTAGAGGGCTGCGAATTGTTGAAGGTGCTCAAGCGTCAAGCCGCTTTGGATATCGATTTGAGTTATCCAGTGCCCTTTCCTTAAGGTCGTTGCTACAGGTCCACCTTTCTTGCCGGATATCTCAAAAATCTTTGGAGCAATGTCTTTGGGTATGAGACCCTGCAGCCAAGATGACTCCCAAATTTTTGCCTTAAAAGATGTTGCTATTATCACTTAATTTACAAGGGAAAATTCAACCATTTTTTCCTTTGCTTGCGTAGGTAATTATGTAGGAGGAGACTAAGTTTACCCCGGCAAGCGAGGTTAATATAGTTTGTGATATTTGTCGGCAATGTCGTAAGCTACGGCAGTCATTGTTTTTCATTTGGGGAGTTACATTGTATGTAGTACTTGCTTGCATTGAAATGATTCCTGGATTCGGCTAGGACGGCTTTTGGCAGTTGACTTTAGTGGCTTTCTTTCTTTGGTTATTGAGCACTATTATACTCCAAAGGTCAACTGCTTTTCTAAGGGTTTATAGTTGCATTCTTCTTTTCTCCTCGGAGTGGGGAGCATGCAAATGATCTCCGCCTGATCCGAACTGTAGCTTAATTGCTCCATGAATATATATATATAGCCTGCTAATGGGATATGATTTGACCATTGTTTGTTCCATAAAAAAATGAAGGCCACATTTTCTTTCATTATTTGTTAGAAGACCACAACATTCACCTATTTTCTTTTGTAGGGAGACCACGATATTCTTGAGTTACATGTTATTAAAATGACAGGCCAACCAATTCCATTTAAGCATATGACATTTAGTTAAGGTTTCAAATGTTTATCGTGCATATCAAGTCAACCAATACCAATCAAATAGTTCCCCTAAAAAATATCAATCAAACAGATTGCTTTCAAAAACAAAAATCAATCAAACTACGATTTGTGTGTGTCTGTGTCTGTGTGTGGGGTGGGGGATCAGAATTCCTTCCCTTGCTATTAACTTCGGTAGCCAACTTTAGGCTGGTCATAGTGGAGAGTAACTTAGACTAGTAACATACATATGTTATTAGTCTATGTTACTACCTTCATAGTGGGTAGTGTCATAGGTGTGGTAACATAGTTGCCTTCATTTATTACTTTGTAGACTCATTATGCATTGGAAACCGCTATGTGATGGTAATATAGTATGTTACTCTATTTGCCTCTCTCCTCATTAACTACTTGCCACATCACCAATTTTGCTTATGTGGCATCTATGTTACTACCTATGTTACTCTCACTATGACCAGCCTTACTGGCAGGCACAAAACCACCGAATTCCAGCCTGACGTGCAATGAAATGCTGACACGGCATGCAGCCGGCCCACCTCACGTTCGGCAACGCTACTTTTCTTACCCCATACGGGGATTTGCTCGAAGTATCGACACAGTTGACCGAAACCTGAAGCGAAGCACGTACTACGTCCATGGCGCCTGCCGCCTTTGTCTGGCGCTCTGCAGGACCGACCGCCGCTGCCAAACTTTGACGTTCGGCGGACCCGACGAGAGCAGAGTCTACGGTAAATCTGAAACCAACCACCTCGTCCTGACCAAGTAAATCAAGTCAACCAATAATGTTCATGTGGTTTGACCAAGTATATTCCGTGCGTGTATGTGACCTGTGCCGCTGCTTTGGACATAGACGCTGAATTCAGCTTATCTATCAGCTAGCTACGATTAGTCGCGATAACTACGAACTTTGTAACGGAGTAGCTGTTACTTTCTTTAGTCGGCCGCGGATTTAGCGCATCCTTTTGCTACCCTATACTGCTAACAGGGAAGGGAGCGGTATATTAAAATCCGATCACTGATTTTGTGAGGGTAGGATAGCGATAGAGATAGATTTCTGAATGAACCTTAGCGACGTCGTCGATCGGCAGATAATGGTGACGGAGAACCAAGACGGGAAGCCCCGCCGCCATGTCCCATGACTCCTCCACGGTCTCCTTCGACCTCCTGCTCCGGTAGCTGGACGGAGGCACCCCCCGAGCCGTCGTCCTCGACCACGACCTCCGCCTTGAGCTCGTCTTATTCGACGCACCCGAGGATCACCACCGGCACCAACGCGCTCCCCCGCCGTCTTCACTGCGTCCCTGGCCATCACGTCGCGTCCATCGAGCCTGTGCTGACCTGCCGCTCCTCCGCGCCTCTTTCCAGTCGTTTTCATCTACCGTAGCATCGTTTTGCTGAAGCCGGTGCCCTCTGTCCGCCATTGATGAGCCCCTGGAGCTTGTCCCGCATGCACACACCCAGCCACGCGTGCCCGTTCGCCTCCACAGTCCACACCCGCGTCAACAGCTGCCGTGCACACGCCGCAGCACAACAGTTGCTACTCGTTCGCTCCCGCCTCCGCAGTCAACGCGATCCGAGAGGGCAGGTTGGGGCAGCCCGCAGCCAGCCGCCATCGCGGGCGAGCAGCGTGCGCCAGTCCGGAAGGCATAGACGTCGGTTCAAAGGTGCTGCACCTTACCGGCCCAGCCGACATCGCCGCGGAGGTCGAGTCCCCGGCCGTAGGTCGAGACGGGCGGGCTGTTACTTCCCAAAATGGCATCAGGATTTGATACTGGAGGATCTGAGCGAAGGAGCGCAAGCTATATCGCTTGCCAT
This sequence comes from Triticum dicoccoides, assembly GCF_002162155.2. Taxonomy (NCBI): domain Eukaryota; kingdom Viridiplantae; phylum Streptophyta; class Magnoliopsida; order Poales; family Poaceae; genus Triticum; species Triticum dicoccoides. Next base: position 681,442,745 of record NC_041387.1, on the reverse strand, counting down.
TCTTTTGGCAAATTGGAGCAGTACTGAACGATCGCCACCATTAGATTTCATGATTGGACGGTCAATATTTGACGCAGGGTACCGTAAAAGAGCTCTAGGAGAAAGACGTGCAGTGCATAAACAAGAGGCGCACCACAGCGGGGAATATCTGAGGAAGGCATGTCGGTAAGCAACAGCAAAAGTATGTTGGTCCGCATACGGATTACCTGCCTGCCTGATTAAGTTATTACCCGGACGCCATAGCGTACGCGCACCGACTGGACAGTCGATCTACACGACATGTCATGTGAGCGCTACTCTGCGAATTGAAAAGAATTATCCAAAGCCTAAGTATAAACCATATTAGTGGTCTCGCTGGTACATAAATCATATTATTGGTCTCCCTGCAAAAAATTAAAATCATATTAGGTGTCTTGCTAGTTCTGGTAAGAATGGAACACAGACAACACAAAACGGAACATTGGTTTCTTTCGATCAGATAATACGCATATCTGAGCACACGAGCAAAGACGTCTTGTAGTTAACTCCAAACAGCTAATGATACAGGCGTATGGAGCACGTCTGACTATTGGAGAATCAACCAGTCGTGCTCTTGTGCCAACAAAAAAATTCGAAAAAATGTTCTCGCTCCAAAACTAAACCTTCTGCCAGCAGGATCAAATTAACAGGACGCGTCTTTTGATCCACATACACAGCTCCCATAAAGTTAGCACGAGCATGTTCGCCGGTTCATGGCTGTATACATCGACGCCGACGACGCGTATGCGTGAACCTGCTCATTAAAACCCGTAGTAAACCCGGGCAAGGCCACGCTCGGTCGCTCGGTGCATGCATCCATCAATCATGTTGATTGCTCGTCACGGCCCATGATTCGTGGATCGTTGGCTGGCGCCGATCATTCGTATAGTTTTTGAACTATCTTGACAGCGCATTCGTATAGTATAAAATCTGGGTACATCTGAGCACACTAGACAAAACTTAGCTAAATTCACAATTATTTAGGTTGGCAATATACTACTTGATAAGATAGGTAGTCCATTGGTCAGGATTTCTCTTTTTCTCTCGGGGCTGCGACGGCTAAGGCACTCATTCCCACCAAGTTTGGCCTATATGCTTGTGGATCTGTCTTTCCTTTGCCTGCCACTTTAGGTGTTCAGTGGCGGTGTCGGCGATCCCGGTGTCTCGACTCCGACTGTAATGTAGGCTAGGGTTTTTTTTAATGCAGGGGCGACGTTTGGGCGGATGACAACGTCTTTGAGTTGGTCTTCCGGCACCGATCCTCCTCAACTACATTTGTTGGGACGGAGCTGACGGAGGTCCGACGTAGATCCTGTTGTCTTCTTAGGGCGGTGAGGTTAGGATTTCTTACGATGCGTGTGTGACGATAGGATAGTGTTAGGCGCTCCAGACCGATTCAAAAGTTCAATGGAGACATGTACGTCTCTGAGACGCTGGTCCTTAGCTTAATTAATAGCGAGGATGAATAGACACATGAGATATCTGCTACCTTGGAAAAAGCTAAGCTAATGCAACCATGTAGGAAAATCTATAAGATGTGCTCCCTGCTTTTGGGGCTGGGCTAGCACAGAAGAGTAGACGCCTCAAAAAAGAAACTGTATATTGTATTAATGATGAATGAATTGATTGTCTTTTATTAACCTGCATTGTAAGAAGGAAAAGAAAATTTCTTAGTCGAGCTTGCTAGTGTGTGTGACAAGAGCACATGTGTAGTACTAATGGGTTATCATTTTAATATCATGAAAGAAACTGGTGAAAAAAATAAGTCATGCACTTTATCTAGATGGAGTCGCACTTTCAACTCAATCAAGGTCATTGAAGGAAGTGCGGCTCATGGCAGATTCTACACTGGAGCTAACGGTATAGGGGATCTTACTCTTGAAAAACTAGACAGGTGCTGGTGTCCTCTGACTATGACTTAGCATCCCCCTGGCAAATGTTGTGAGATTGAATAGAGATTTATCTGATCATGTGCAACTGCCCTTGAACACTGGGATTGCTAGGGAACGTTGTATGGGAAACAAAAAATTTCCTACGCTCACCAAAATCAATCTAGTAGATGACCATCTACGAGAGGAGTGATTGGATCTACATACCCTTGTAAATCGCTAAGCGGAAGCGTTAAGAAACGCGGTTGATGTAGTCGAACGTCTTCGCGATCCAATCATGATCCGTCCCGCGAACTCCCGATCCCAGTGCGGAACGGATGGCACCTTCGCGTTGAACACACGTACGGCTTGATGACGCCTTCACCTCCTCGATCCAGCGAGTGATGGTGAAGTAGTAGCTCGAGTCCTCCGGCAGCACAACATCGTGGTGGTAGTGGTGGTGAAGAAATCTCAGCAGGGCTTCGCCAAGCCTCATGGAGAACAAGAAGGACTATGAGGGAAAGGGAGGGCAGCGTCATGGCATAGATGGGTGTGGCCGCCCTCCCTCTCCTCATCTATATATAGGGGGAAGGGGGGTGCCCCTGGGGGATCCCATCTAGGGCCGGCGGCCATAAGAGGGAAACCCTGATGGGTTTTCCCCCTTAGGAGACTTGGCCCCCAAGCCAAAGGGGTGGGAACCCTAGGGGCGCCCTACCTCCTCTGGCAATGTGGGATGGGGTGAGGGGGGCGCACAACCCCTTAGTGGGCTTGTTTCCCCCTTCTCTTGGCCCAAGAGGCCCCCCAACACTTGTCGGGGCCCCTTGAAACCCCTTTCGGTCATGCTGGTCATCACTCGGTACCCCCGGAACACTTCCGGACTCTAATACCCTTCATCCAATATATCAATCTTTACCTCCGGACCCTTCCGGAGTTTCGTCATGTTCGGGATATCATCGGGGACTCTGACCTACCTTCGGTAACCACCATAACAACTCAACTATACTTATATCGTCACCAAATGTTAAGTGTCTAGACCCCGCGGGTTTGAGAACTATGAAGACATGACCGAGACACCTCTACGGTCACTAACCAATAGCGGGACCTGGATGCCCATATTGGTTCCTACATATTCTACGAAGATCTTATTGGCCGAACCTCGATGCCAAGGATTCGGCTAATCCCGTATGCAGCTCCCTTTGTCTATCAGTACGTTACTTGCCCAAGATTCGATCGTCGGTATCTCCATACCTAGTTCAATCTCATTACTGGCAAGTCTCTTTACTCGTTCCGTAATACAAGATCCCGTGGCTAACCCATTAGTTGCATTGCTTGCAAGCTTATTATGATGTTGTATTACCGAGTGGGCCCTGAGATACCTCTCCATCATACGGAGTGACAAGTCCTAGTCTTGATCCATGCCAACTCAACAGACACCCTCGGAGAAACCTGTAGAGCACCTTTATAGTCACCCAGTTACGTTGTGATGTTTGGTACACACAAGGTACTCCTCCGGTGTCAGTGAGTTGCATAATCTCATGGTCATAGGAACATATACTTGACATGCAGAAAAGGATAGCAATAAACTTGACACGGTCGTATGCTACGTTTATAGTTTGGGTCTTATCCATCACATCATTCTCCTAATGATGTGATCCCATTATCAAATGACAACTCATGTCGTGGTTTTATCACGGCAGATTCCCTTGTGAAAGGACTTAGGTGTGGAGCCATCGCAACGTAGGTTAGATCGAAGGGGTTGAACAGGACAAAGGACGCAAGCTTTACCCAGGTTCGGCCCCTCACAACGAGGTAAAAGCCTACTCCTGCTTTTGTTGACTATAGCTTGAATATCAATTACAAGGGAGCGGAATCACTTGACCTAGCTCTTGATCAATTGTTTCTTGGGTTAACCCACCGCAGGGTCTCGCCTTTATATACACAGGCCGAGGCCCTGGGCTTTACAAGAGTCCAAGCCGGATCACACAATGTGGCCGGCTCGGTTTCTAAGTCGCCCTGCCTTGTTAGGCAAGTTGCCATTATGGCAGCTCACACCCTCCGGGTCACAACTTTACCACCAGGCCTTGGGCCTTCATCAGGCCCTCATTCTAAGCCACCACCAGCCTTCACGTTCCATCTTCCTTAGACCTTCTTGGGGCTTCTTCATATTGAGCCGCCAATGGTGTAACCCGGCCTCTCCTGGTGGGTCACACCTCGGGGTTATATCCCCAACATTAGGCCCCCGATTGATTTGAACTTGTTCATGTCAATCTTCACTGCTTCGGTTGATGAGTCATCTTTCCAATGCTCGTCCTTGAACTAATCACTGTAACCTACCATGACGCCATGCGAAGCAAATCCGTAAAAACCTATGACATCACAACAAATCTTTTGCATTAACTCGTCGTCCGAAAATTGAGGCGTCTCCACTGTTGAGATAATTATGTCGCCTCCTTGATTCCCATGCATGCCATTTTATTATTTCCTTATAAATAGGACGGGGGGGGGGCTTTTTTCACTTTTACCCCCGCCCCTCTCACTTCTTCCTTCTCGCATAGTCTGTGATACGTCTCCGTCGTATCTACTTTTCTAAACACTTTTGCCCTTGTTTTGGAATCTAACTTGTATGATTTGAATGGAACTAACCCGGACTAACGTCGTTTTCAGCAGAACTGCCATGGTGTTATTTTTGTGGAGAAATAAAAGTTCTCGGAATGAAGTGAAACTCCACGGAGGTTATTTTTGGAATTAATAAAAAATATTGGCGAAAGAATCAACTCCAGGGGGCCAACACCCTGTCCATGAGGGTGAAGGGCGCCCCCCTAGGACGCGCCCCCTGCCTCGTGGGCCCCCTGGTGCTCCACCGACCTCAACTCCAACTCCATATATTCACGTTCGGGGAGAAAAAAAATAGGAGATAAGGATTCATTGTGTTTTACAATACGGAGCCACCGCCAAGCCCTAAACTCTCTCGGGAGGGCTGATCTGGAGTCTGTTCGGGGCTCCGGAGAGGGGAATCCGTCGTCGTCGTCATCATCAACCATCCTCCATCACCAATTTCATGATGCTCACTGCCGTGCGTGAGTAATTCCATCGTAAGCTTGCTAGACGGTGATGGGTTGGATGAGATTTACCATGTAATTGAGTTAGTTTTGTTAGGGTTTGATTCCTAGTATCCACTATGTTCTGAGATTGATGTTGCTATGACTTTGCTATGCTTAATGCTTGTCACTAGGGCCCGAGTGCCATGATTTCAGATCTGAACCTATTATGTTTTTATGAATATATGTGAGTTCTTGATCCTATCTTGCAAGTTTATAATCACCTATTATGTGTTACTAGTAGAACGCCCGTGCGTTGCTACAGGCTATAATGCATATGTATTAAACAGAGGATTAAGTTCGTCTCCAAGGTCGAAACTCATTTCTCCTTCGTATGTTCCTGCATGTTTTTATATCAAACGGGCATCCAACGGGCTCCTCAAAATTCAACCGTCTAGATAGTTCAGACTCCCCCAAAATCCATCCCATATATAAGGGGAAAATATGGTTGTCCAGACTATCCGACATGTTATCTTCAATACGCAGTCCCAACACAAAAACCACATCCCACGATGCACCCTTCCTTTTTCCCGCCAGACCCTCCCCTCCCCACTCGGTTTACCGTCGTAGCGGCATATTTCTCGCTGGTTCCTTCTTCTTTAAAACCGAATGACATCCACCTCACCTTTGCCATGGCACCCTCTCTTCTTCACACCATACTTCCCCACGGATCGCTAAGGAAGAGTCCTCTTGAAAGCACAAGTGCTCCCTAGGTGGTTTTGGTAATTAATGTCAACATATCTCTTGTTGGACTAGCACTTTTATCTAGTATGTTTCAGATAAGTTCAACAATGGAGTGGCATGGACTAAAGGATGTGGGAACTCCTTCAAGATGCTAAGGACAAAGGATTGGCTCAAGCTTCAAGCTCAAGACTCTTCATTTTCTATTTTAGTGATCCAAGATCACATCGAGTCTATAGGAAAAGCCAATACTGTCAAGGAGGGATGAGGTGTTGCTTAATGAGTTTCTTGCTCCACAGTGCTTAGTGATATGCTCCAAAACCCTCAACTACTTTCCCACATTCATATATGACCTAAACCTAAAGTCAAAATTGGTCATACCGATTCTTTCTATCCGGCGCCACTGAGTTCAAATGGCATAGCCACTGCCACAAACCCTAGGCAAATCGGTCTCACCGATAGGGATCTCGGTCTCACCGAGATGGGGTTGTAATCTCTCTGTGTATGTTCATTATCAAAATCGGTCTTACCGAGTTTGAGCAATCGGTCCTACCGAGATTACAATGCAAACTTTCTGGTTAACTTGTTACCAAAATCGGTCTCACCGAGTTTGAGTAATCGGTCTCATCGAGTTTGCCTGACCAACTCTCTGGTTAGCTTATTACCAAAATCGGTCTCACCGAGTTTGTGTAATCGGTCTCACCGAGATTACGTTATGCCCTAACCCTAACCATATCGGTCCTACCGAGTTGCATTTAGGTCCCACCAAAAATCCTAACAGTCACTAGGTTTACTAAATCGGTCCGACCGAGTTTGATGATTCGGTCCCACCGAGATTGGTAAATTGTGTGTGACGGTTAGATTTTGTGTGGAGGCTATATATACCCCTCCACCTCCTCTTCATTCGTGGAGAGAGCCATCAGAACAAACCTACACTTCCAAATTACCATTTCTGAGAGAGAACTACCTACTCATGTTTTGAGGCCAAGATATTTCATTCCTACCATATGAATCTTGATCTCTAGCCTTCCCCAAGTTGCTTTCCACTCAAATCTTCTTTCCACCAGATCCAAATCCTATGAGAGAGAGTTGAGTGTTGGGGAGACTATCATTTGAAGCACAAGAGCAAGGAGTTCATCATCAACGCACCATTTGTTACTTCTTGGAGAGTGATGTCTCCTAGATTGCCTAGGTGTCACTTGGGAGCCTCCGACAAGATTGTGGAGTTGAACCAAGGAGTTTGTAAGGGCAAGGAGATCGCCTACTTTGTGAAGATCTACCGCTAGTGAGCCAAGTCCTTCGTGGGCGACGACCATGGTGGGATAGACAAGGTTGCTTCTTCGTGGACCCTTCGTGGGTGGAGCCCTCCGTGGACTCACGCAACCGTTACCCTTCGTGGGTTGAAGTCTCCATCAACGTGGATGGACGATAGCACCACCTATCGGAACCACGCCAAAAACATCCGTGTCTCCAATTGCGTTTGAATCCTCCAAAACCCTTCCCTTTACATTCTTGCAAGTTGCATGCTTTACTTTCCGCTGCTCATATACTCTTTGCATGCTTGCTTGCTATATGTTGTGAATGTTAAACTTGTGCCTAAACTCCACTTAAACTTAAAATTGTTAAAATCTGCAACTTTGGTACTAAGTGTCTAATCACCCCCCCTCTAGACACCTCTTCTCAAGGTCCTACACCTCTACCAACGGCCCCGCTCCCCACCCTGATCCCCTCCCGCGGTGCTCGTGTCACTCCTCCACCGAAGGCATGTGCCGCCCGTGATGCGCCTGAGCCAAGAAGGCAGATCCAATGCCGGCTGAGCCATTATCGAAAAATGGTTTCCCCTCGCTTTATATTATAAAGCAAACATCACCGAGTACATTCGAGATACCGAACAACGCACACATCGCACACACCCAAGGCAAGATACAAAAGTGCCAGGCACCGACACACCACCCCACCGACTACCAATAGAGAGGTGAACCGGACCAAAACGAAGTCAGGCCTCCAAAGCGGCGCCTCCAAGAAGGATACGACCATGGATAGCCGCCACTGCCCGATCAGTGAAGATGGGATTTTCAATCGGAGCAAGACGACAAGAGTGGGAACACCGCGACGAAGCCTTCAGGAAGGGTACGGCGGCAATGGCCACCTCCAACGTCGGCCAGTCAAAGGACTAGACAAGTGGTGTACCGCGGCACTCACACCCCACCGTTGCACCTTAACTGGAGTGGTACGTATCATCAGGAGAAAATTAACTGCGGTTGTGTATTGCGGCGAGAGCTGAAAATTTTCAACACAAAAAGCTGAAAATTTTCAACACAAAAATCCTAAGAGTATAAATCCTGCAAATCAAACGACCACCCATAGGAAAATTATTAAGTATTGTTTTCTTTCTCATGTGCTCGAAGCATTACTTGTCTTTACATGCGAGGACACTGGTTGAATAAGAAATACACATTTTGTTGATTGTCATCCTTGTATAAATATATATTAGTAAAAATAAAGACATAAAATCAATAATCCCACACACTTCGACATAATACACGTTGCCCATGCCATTGGAGAAGGTAGTGCGGCTTGTCAATATCAGCATATAGTACTAATATTCTGTGGTTAGTCCCTGCAAAAGGAAAGAGCAATCACATAAGTATTTCATGCTGCATTTGCAAACTAAAGCCAGAAAGTACATAACAAAATCACAAGGTACTCGCCAAAAGCTTAGTTTTTTTCCTACATTGGCCTCACTTTGTCATCAAATGCCCTCTATGGTGTCCCTAGAGCGAATGATCGTTTGCTTTGGGAGGCTCATTCGAGCAAATGACGCCACATGATAGCGTCCCATCAAAAAACCTCCGAGGGAATGCGTTTAGAACTGTCATGTTGTAAATTGTAATAGAGAGATTTACCATGTTAAATAGTAATTGTCATGCCATAGCAAAAAGAATTCGTATACGTTTCAGGGATTTTCCATTCTACAGCAGATAAAATTGACATGTTTTCAAGGATTTGCCATGCTGCGGCTGAGAGAATTGAGAGGATAAGAAAACTGTAAGTTGCCGCCATACATGATTTCAATAATTGACATGCTCCACCATAGAGAGTGCCAATGCTACAGAGAGGGTCTTTCACTCGTGAATAGTGCATAAAAGCGAACGTTT
>NC_041387.1:681390628-681433685 GCF_002162155.2 Triticum dicoccoides | reverse complement strand
ATAAGAAGTGCATAAGAGCGAAGGGGGATTCACGCGTGGGATTGGACGCACCAAAGAGTCTTCCCTCGAAACCACTCAGAGATAATGTTCAGTCTTTGGTGGATTTGCTCGGATCTCGTCGTTGTTCGTCTACGTTCGTGTGTCTTCGGATTGGATTTTCTAATCTACGTTATTCTTCATCTGCGGCGGTTGCTGTTCTGGTGCGCTGGTCCTACGGGGCCTTAGCACGACGACTTTTCGACTGTCTACTACAACAAGTTGTGTCTGACTCCGGCAATGGAGGGTGATGATGGCGGCGCGCCTTCGGCTCACTTCAGTGTTAGTAGTTGTCGCTAGATGGCCTACGGATCTGGATGTAATTTTTATTATTTCTGATATTCGTTGTACTGCCATGATTGAAGATGAATAGATCGAAAATTTTCTCGCAAATAAATAAATAAATATGTTCAGTTAATAAGATTTCCATTGCTTAAGGTAGGGATAACGAACTGTTTTCTTCATCGACCAACCATATCTAACAAAAAATGTATTTACATTAAACGAACCGCAAATGAAGTTACATCAGGCTACTTGATATAATTGAATGTATCTCCGTTAAATACTCTGTAATAGGACACTAGAACAGATGGCACCACAAGTCACAACACACACATGTCTGAGTATATGTACTCATCTACCGCTACTGAAATGAATCAAGTTTACAGGCTGCCCGGCAAAAAAATTGTTTTACAGGCTGATTCTTGAGTCGGCATGTTCTAATTGGATTAAGGGTGAGGACCGGGCCCCACTCAGGTGAAAATCGAGTAGTGCTACATCAACATGGGTTTATTATAGAAGGTCACGGACTGGTTGACGTGGACCATTTTGAAACTAAACACCGAGGGAGGAACTGCCCGCGACCCCTAAAAATCAGGGGGACATAGATTTTAGTTTAGTAAGGAGCCCCCTAAAATGTCCGTAGTTGTTTGTGAGTCTAGCATTATTACTGAAAATAGGGGGACGGTGAAGAGGAAAATGCTAGACGCACGGACGATTACGGGCGTTTTACAGGGCATCCTTCTAACTAATCTCTCTGCCCCCTCTGATTGGGGGGTGGACCCTTCCTCCCCCCAATCCTTATTACTAATGGTTCACGTCAACCAGTCTGTGAAACCCCGTAAAATTAATCCGTTGATGTAGCATTACTCCGGTGAAGAGAAGTTAAGGAAGGGTTCCGTACGTGGAGTATTTTTCGTCACTCGCATGGGCCCAGCTTGTACCTATATCTTAGCCCATTTTCTTGACTCGACTTGGAGCCGTCACCGAGCACGGATCCTCTCTTCTGCCACCGCTGGAACATGTATACCTTCAATGACTTGATACTACCTAGGACGGCATGTTGTGATCAGTTCATTGCATGCAGTGATACTAATTAGTAAATAAATATTAAGTTTTCTCTTTTTCTCTCCACCTTAATCGCGGTGTGATGCCTAAGCATAGAAAATAAACCATGTCCCATCTCGTCCGTATCACAAAAGTTGCACTAAGATTCATGGGAGCCAACAAACTCCAAGTCCGAGGGCATCTCCGACGTGGGTCATAAAAAATGTCTAAGCCGGACCATCCAGATATTTTTAGGCCTTCAACACTATTCATCAAATTACACCTGAAATCCCACAAAACCTCCCTAAACCGAGGGGAGCTCTAGGGGATTTCATACATTATTCCGGCCCGAACCATGTCTCTCCACAGCGCAGGCTTCTCGCGCATCTCTTTTTCCTCTCGGTTCGTCTGGTTCATTGTCACTGTAAGTCATAGCTCATAGACTAGACTTGAGGAACACAGTTGATGGCCGGGCTTTCCACAGACACATACATACATATCCGCGGACATTTGATAAGGTCCATTTGGTGATCCGCATTGGATATGATGCTTCCCTCGATGCTTTCTTCGATCCGATTTATTCGAAAGTTGCTTAATAACCCAGAAAGTTGTACCCCTAAGTGGACCAGTGATCATAACCGCTCGAAATTTGTCTTCGTGTATACCTCATCCGCTCACCGAGGCAGATTAGCTAGTTTAACTAGGACAACACACTTCCCTCGGCAGTGATACATTTGTGACAATTTGGTCAATCTACTCAATAAATGTTATGCAAGTGTGTACTTCTGGTGAAGTACTTGGTGTGTGCTCGCATATGTATTGTGCTCGGACAAAATCACACATGAGAAACTAGACATACTAACGCACGTGCGTTGCTACGGACTACAATGTCCGTGCATTGATACGGACATAATGCAAGTAAATAAATCAATCAGGCTTTATATCTAAAGACATGTCTAATGTCTAACATATACCCCCTTTATCAATTTATTTAGTAAATACTATGGGGTCGGTCGCCAGAATAATTTTTGTAACAACCAATGCGTCTTTTCCCTTTCCTATGTCCACCTCCTCCCGTTCCCCCAACGCACCCTCTTGGTGCCGGCCAAACCGCAGTTCCCCACCAATCACAACCGACAATTCTACCGTGTTACGCCTCGTTGACTCGCCCTACCCTAGCCTCCAAAACCGTCGGCTCAGTGTCGTCCACCCTCCCCCTCCTCTTTTTCTCCGACACCGTCAACCTTTGACAAATCACCAAATCATGTGGTGTTACAACTAACAGTTGGCACCAAACTGTGTCGTATATGTTACATTTTTTAGAACATGTAAAAAAGAGATATGAGAAGTACTAGATTTCGGCAGCTTTACCCAAAAATGGCTAAGTGACTAAACTTAGGTTATCCGGCAAATAAGGGGTGGCCATATATCCAGTCTGGCAACTTGGGGCAGGCCAAGTTTAAAATTTTAATCAACACAACGAGAACATTTTGAATGTTTAACTAAAGCATTACCAAAACAACATTTGAAGCATCCAAAGAACATAACACGAGCGACGGCAGACGAGGACAGCAAGCAAGGGAGGAGTTGGGCGGCTGCGTGGAGGCGGGAGAAATTGAGGAGGGAGGTGGGAGAAGTTCGGTCGATGCGGGGGACCCGTCAATTTTGAGAGGATTTGAGATGGGTCCGGTTTGACAGAGCCCACATGGTGGACGTGTCTGGGCATCCCCATAAGCGCCCCAAATATGGGGAGTTCTGGTCAGCCTGGGTATTTGGGCCGGACTTGCACAGTCCGGTTCGGTGGCAATTTTGCGTCCGGTCACTAACCGGGCAGCCCTTCCAGACGTTTGGGGCGGATTTGAGGGCTTCGGTTGTAGATGCTCTACCTATATAGAACCAAGCTAAGTCTTGTTTCAGTCCAGGCTTTACAACAGACCTAAAAATGCCTATCTCAGCATTCAAAAAAAATATCATTATTTAGCGCTTTTCTTTAATCTTCATGGTACAAATGACTGAATTATTGCATCTGTTTAAATGAGTTTTGGCGGTTTTATCCGCAGTTGCTTTAGAAATAGTCATGGATTTCATAACACAATTTTAATGCAGAATTACTCAGACTATATTTATAGAATGCAACAAAATTACGCATCATGAAAGTAGTAAATTGGCGCAAATTATTCTGAAAAATCTAATAATCTTAGTGCGTGACAGTGATCTAAAACATCTTATATTTATTTGTGGAGAAATAGTACGAAGCAAGTGCCAATTTGTTTTATCTGGGTGTGGCTCATACAGACGCACATCATTGGAAAGCAAAGAATCTAGCACGTGTACGTACGACGTGGAAGCGCCGTGGCTAACATGATACACACAGTGCACCGTGAGAACGTAACGAATTTGAGGTTGGAAACGAGATGCTTCGTATATGTGCAGTTGCCAACCCTGAGCGAAAACGACAGCGGAGACCAAACTTGCATAAGCGCAAACAAAACCAAACATTTTCGTTCGGAGTCGGACTGCTGTAATAAGCAGTTTCTGTGAACTAGTAGAGACCTGGACTGGAATCCCGGCCGATCTCATCTTTCGGTGGACGTGGACGGTGCCGTCTTTGAAGCACTATACAAATCTCACCATGAAGCAGCGCGGAGGACTTGGACCAAGCAGCCACTTGCTTGGCTTAGGAGGAAGGTTCAGAGGGAGTGATACAGTACAATTCGAAGTTTTCTCTTTATCCACTTGCTTGTCGATGGAGGTGTATCCATCCTTCAATACGCTGATGATACAATCATCTTTATGGAGCACGACTTGGCCAAGGCGAGAAATATGAAGTTGTTGTTATGCCTCTTCGAACAATTGTCCGGGTTAAAGATTAACTTTCATAAGAGCGAGTTGTTCTGCTTTGGTAGAGTCAAAGACGAACAGGAGTCGTATAAGCAATTGTTTGGGTGCGAGTTGGAGAGTTTGCCCTTCTCCTACCTTGGTATTCCGATTCACCATCGTAGGCTAACAAACAGAGAGTGGAAGTGTATCGAGGACCGATTTGAGAAAAACTGAGTTGCTGGAAGGGTAAGCTCATGTCATACGGAGGCCGATTAATCTTGATAAATTCGGTCCTCACGAGTATGCCTATGTTTCTCTTATCGTTCCTTGAGGTCCCAGTTGGTGTTAGGAAAAGACTGAACTTTTATCGGTCACGCTTCTTTTGGCAGGGTGATGAACTTAAAAGAAAATACCGGCTCGCTAAATGGGATATTATCTGTCGACCCAAAGACCAAGGAGGGCTTGGTATCGAGAATCTTGAGGTTAAGAACAGATGCCTTCTTAGTAAGTGGTTGTGAAAGCTCGCTTCTGGGACTGAAGCCATGTGGGCGCAAATCCTTCGCAGCAAGTACCTCCAGATTAGAACTCTGTCCCAGGTAACAGTTAGGCCGACTGACTCGCCCTTCTGGAAAGGACTCATGAAAGTCAAACAATTGATGTTCAATAGGACTAGAGTTGTTATTGGAGACGGTGCTACTACTCGTTTCTGGGAGGATACTTGGCTTGGCGATTCACCCTTGGCCATTCAATACCCGTCTTTATATCGTATTGCTCAACGACGTGAAGTGTTCGTGGCAACAGTATTTCAATCTATCCCCCTTAATATTCAGTTTAGACGGTCGCTAGCGGGCAATCGTTGTGAAGTTTGGCTCCATTTAGTTAGGAGACTGATGGAGGTTCAACTTTCTGACCAACCTGATGAATTACGCTGGAAGTTGACTAGGTCTGGAGTATTCACAGTTAAGTCAATGTATATTGATGTCATTAATTCGAGCTCCATTCCAACTTCCAAGAATGTCTGGGATGTCAAAGTTCCTTTGAAAATAAAAGTGTTTATGTGGTTTGTCCATAAACAAGTTATTCTAACAAAGGACAACTTATTAAAGCGTAATTGGACAGGACCTACTAGGTGTAGTTTCTGTGATCGGGATGAGACGATTAAGCATCTCTTTTTTGATTGCCCGTTGGCCAAGGTCCTTTGGCGGACGGTTCACATTGCTTTTAACATTACTCCACCGACTACTGTTAATGCTTTATTTGGGACTTGGCTTAATGGGATTGAGTCTGCCTTAGCAAGACATATTCGGGTTGGAGTCTACGCTCTGCTGTGGACCATCTGGCGTTGCAGAAATGATTTGGTTTTTAACAGAATATCACGGATTCATTTTTTGCAGGTTATTTTCCGCGCTACGGCGGTGATCCGTTCGTGGTCACTACTCACTCCGATGGAGGCCAGGAAGCATTTGGTTACTGGGTCTATCCGTTGGGAGATGGTAGTTCGGGATATCTTCAACCGGTTTGGATGGCGGTCATGTAATAGGATAGGCAATTAGTTTACCTACCTTTTTAGCCAGCCGGTTGTGGCATCTTTTATTGGCTAGTCTGTGTTCTAGCCTTTAGCGCTCTGTGTGAGCTGCCTTATCTTTCTTTAAGTTTGACACTTTGGAACTTTGTTGGCACAATTTGAGTTCTGTTAATAAGATGGCCGTATGCATCACTCTGGATGCAGAGGCCGGGGAGCCCCCCTTTTCGAAAAAAAAACAAGACAAGATATAATTCAGAGTTTGACAAGCAGCTGCTTTGAAAGGATGAAAACTCTTAGCCGGCGGCGTGTAGACCGAGTCAATAATGGACAGTGAAAAAAAACACACACATACATAGCAAAGACGACTAGTGTATGTTGAACTGCCAAACTGTCCTACATATATCTATCTAGGAACGGAGGAAGTATTTGATATGACCTTTTTGTTTACAATAGCAGGCGGGTCTAGCGGGCGTGCGGATTGCGGGTTAGTCCGGTTAGCTCAAGGCTGACTGGATATGTAGATTGTTGCAGACAAAAACGAATCAATAGCATTTTCATAAAACAAAACATTTCATAATTCTTTTTCATCACTTACTAGCAACAGAATCATAAATTACTATGCAAGACAAAGGTCAAAAGACACATTTAGAAATGTTTCGATATTTGAAATGATGTGTATTGTGCAATTAACAAGTACTATAATATTAATGAAGTACTCCTTCCACGAAAAAGAAAGCTCTTATATTATGAGACGAAGGGAGTACTTAACACTTTGGACACACTAAGAATAACCCCTTGCATTTACGAGGATCATCCTTCTAGTTTGATTACAAGTTACTACTAGTATGCATTCGCAAAAAAAAAACTAGTATAGTTTAACTAGTTTTTTTTTTAAACTGGGCAATAGTTTAACTAGTGAAGACGACTAGAACATCCTTTTACGATGGAGTGGTCACTGTATAATAATAGTCATTTTGAAAAGAATCTCTCTCCCTTTTATGAAATGATTTGAATTATAGAGACTCGGATTACCGATATGATGGCATTGAGACCTGGATCAGCAATGATGCAATGGGACTTATTTTGTTATAATATATGCAACTTGGTCTACTTCTCCTCCGAGGTCATTTGAAATGTGTGTGGCTTCTTTCAATCTTGGAATTTATTATGTCGAGTTGTTCTTTTATGAAATCAACGCCTATATTTAGATGGTTAGAGGAAGGATGATACACTCAACCAATATATTTTTTTCTTCGAGAAACCGGCAGGAGCACTGCCTTTTCATTTCAAATGAAAGAGAGAGAGAGAGAGAGAGAGAGAGAGTTTATGTACAGAGGTGACAGGTTTTTCTAAGGAACCTGACAAAAACCCCTACACTCAACCAATATCAGATCAAGTTGAAACCCCTAGGGTTACCCCATATATGTGCTGACGCGTAAGATGCCACTCTCTGCTTTATCAATAACTTGAAATGCTCAATTTTGTTTTTTCGTTTACGTTTCCGTATTATCCTAGAACGGAGGAAAAATTCTGGCTCCATTTTCTATCCCTACATCCATACAATTCGCCGCGGACAGAGACATGTATACAGACAGGCCGCAACTGGCTCGGTCGAGAGCTACCAGTCGCCGGCCGCGTCGGCACGGCTGGGTCACGCGCGCAGCGACAGCCGCCGGTTGCTGTCTCGCGCGGACTACACTAGTAGCACCACTCCAATTTAAACCGACGTGTCTATCCACGGCATGGCTTGCCTAGCGCCCCAGCGCGTGCCACTGATTTTCCACCGACCCCTGCCTGGAGCCAGTTTAGGAAGGCAATGAAAGTCATACCTTTGACGCTAAGCTTCACCCTCAGCCTCAGGCGTGCGGCACACTGTTTTTCTGGCTAACTTTAGCCACGAGCACGCAAATTCAGCAAGGAATTGACGATATAGCCTTTAATGGCATCCACGGTAGTACTACGTACTACATATATATCATGCGAACTGAAGAATTAATGGCGGAAACGCCTACCGCCAGCGCTTAAGAGCTAAGAGCATGGTTAATAGTATAACTACATGGACATGTCATGTCATTAAAACAGTTAGCATTATCAATTGGTCATATGATCGAGCAGGCTATAAGGTTGGCTATAAGCTCGCTTTTTTTTTCCCACTTTCTCTCTATCTCTTTCCTCTCATTAAATGCTTTTGCCTAGGAGCACGCACAGAGCCTCGCTCTTGCATGAAAGCCCATTCCTTCACTTTTTCCTTATCTCTCTTCTCCACATAGGCAAAAATGCCATGTAACCATCCTTATAGCCCACTATTGTACTTTCCCTAAGCAAACGACAGCTACCTCCCCCCTCCCCACCCCACCAACACCCCGCCGCGCCCAGCCACCTATCGGAGAGAAAACTGCGGCTGTGCCACCGCTATAATAAACTACAAGACGCGGCCCCCCTCCCCCAGCCCAGCTTCTTCCAGTACTTCCACGCCGCGCGTAACACCTCTCTTTCATCCGTCGTTGTGTCTGCGTCGCCGCCTCCTCCTCGTCGTAACCCATATATGTCTGAACGCGTAAGATGCCACTCTGCTCCATCAATAACTTGAAATGCTCATTTTATGTGCTGGATCTGACTAGCTTCCACAGAGTACAAAACAAGAAAGAAAACAAACTGTCGTCTATGATGAAACGAGAAAAAAATATAGAGACCAGAAAAAGAGGTACTCCAATTGGATTGAAAAAAGAAGGGACATGGTAAAAGAAATTTGCAGTCAATTGACCCCCGCCCCCATTAGTTGAAATCTGACGTCTGAGTTGCAGCTGGTACCTCAGGTCATCCTTTTGCCCTAGCTTCCTCCGGTCATTGTTCTCTTGCAGTACTCCGAAGCCATCCCGGCCACCTCTCATCGCCACCCGTGGCCGATGGCGCTACCGGCATCCGCTGGCCCGCCACAAGCTGCCACCTTTGTAAGCCTACCCCACCTCCCCCCGCGCAGCCATCCCTCTAACCCTTGACCTCTTCTCCAGCTCCAGCGAGCCCCTCGCCCGCATCCAGAGGTCTCAACCTATGACTCCCATCTGTCGGTGACACCCCTGCCACGTCACTACAGGCTTGGCTGGACCTCCTTGGAGCTCGTCACTGCAACGCCATCTTTACCACGGTGTTGCACTCGGAAATCGAATAAGAGAACTTGACAATAGCAAACGCGGAAAAAGAAAGTTGCTACGGCATATAGCTTTTGACTTAGAAATATATTTTAGTTGAATGGCTAGAAGGGCAGTGACACACTTAACCCATGAGGGGTTGAATTCAAACCTTAAGTTTACTGTCATATATGTTTGAACATGCCACTCGGTTTTGTCAGTAACTTGAAATTCTCATCCTTGTGTTGTAGATCTGACTAGTTTAAACGAGAAAGAAAACAAACTGCCCTCCATTATCCGGCTAAGACAAACGTACATAGATATTCTTTTTTGTGCTGACAAAACCTTTTACGAAAATGAGGTACTCCTCCTAATCAAATTAATTGACGCAGTTTCAGTAGAATTAATTACAAGTATTGTTTTGGGAAAAAGAAAGTCTCTAAACCTAAAAAGTGTGCTTTTGCAACAAGGACAGTAACCTTCGGAGGGATGACACGCCGCAAACGCCTGGCTGGCACGCCATCCGTCCGGTCCGGTGCTGGAGGTACGTCACCGGTCGCCAGGCCGATGACGTCCCGCGCATTGGCTGTGACTGTTGACGGGCCGCTCAGACCGTCCATAAATGCCCCGGCTTCCCCGCCTGCTCGAACAAACCCAGCCGCGGAGTTCCTCTGCTCTCGCCTCGATCGCGACATCTATCTGTTACCTCTCTCTCGTGGGTGTGTCCTTCCGCCGGCATGGCGGAGCAGCTCATCTCCACGGCCGTGCAACACACGCTGCCCGATAGCTACGTCCGGGCGGTTCCAGAGGTCGTCCCGGACGCCGACATCCCCGTCGTCGACCTCGCCAACCCCGACCGCGCCGCCGTCGTCACCCAGATCGGCGCCGCCTGCAGCTCCCACGGCTTCTTCCAGGTTCCTATTCCCATTCCGTTTCAGTGCACTGCTTCTGCTTTCGCTCACCGTGCTCGCGTATGTCGTGTGTGGTTTCCGATCGCCAGGTGCTCAACCACGGGCTGCCGCTGGAGCTCATGCTCGAAGCGATGGCGGTGGCGCACGAGTTCTTCCGCCTCTCGCCGGAGGAGAAGGCCAGGCTCTACTCCGACGACCGGGCCAAGAAGATGCGCCTCTCAACCAGCTTCAACGTGCGCAAGGAGACTGTGCACAACTGGCGCGACTACCTCCGGCTGCACTGCCACCCGCTGGAGCAGTTCGTCCCGGAGGGGCCAGCCAATCCGCTGCCCTTAAGGTACTCTTCACCAATTCCCGCCATTACTCTTTCATTCGTACGGTGCACTTGACATGATGCTTCCTTCAACTATTCGTAACTTGTGAGGTTTACATATGGTCCAGGGATGTCATGGGCACATACTGCAAAGAGGTCCGGGAGCTCGGGTTCAGGTTCTACGCGGCGATATCGGAAAGCATGGGGCTGGAGCAGGACTACGTCAAGAAGGTCCTCGGCGAGCAAGAGCAGCACATGGCGGCCAACTTCTACCCCAAGTACCCGTCGCCAGAGCTGACCTACGGGCTCCCGGCGCACACGGTCCCCAACGGCCTCACCACCCTGATGATGGACGAGCAGGTCACCGGGCTGCAGGTGCTCAAGGAAGGCCGTTGGATCGCCGTCAACCCGCGGCCCAACGCGTTCGTCGTCAACCGCGGCGACCAGTGGCTGCAGGTGATGCACAAGCAAGCACAAGTACTCCCTTCATTTTTATTTACTTCGATATATTAGTTTTGTCTAGAGTTAAACTTCATGTACTTTCAACTAATTTGTAGATAAATATGTTAACATATACACCACCAAATCAATATCATTGAATTCATCATTACTTATATTTTCACATCATATAATCTTTTTAATGTAAATGTTCATATTTTTTTCTACAAACTTGGTCCAACTGTATAAAGCTTGACTTTAGTCAAAACTAATATGCGAACTAAATAAAAACGGAGGGAGTACATACGTATCTCATCAACCTAATTGTCCACACGTTCAGTAAAATATTGTTGTATCTGCTGGACCAGAACTGCATCCACATACATAATCAAGACAAAACCCTTGGCGGGGCAGCAGTCGGTGCGGCATCACGCGGCACGGAAGCAGGCGGTGCGGCATCACGAGGCGCGCTAGCAGGCGGCGTGGGAGCAGGCGGCGCGGCCAAGGTCTCCGCCGCGGCGAGAATGATAAATGCCTTGGCCAATGTCACTAGCGCGGTCGTCGACATCTTCAAATGCGCCAACGCCAACGACGAGTGACGGCAGGAAATACATAAGGGAAGTCAACAGCCGCCTTCTCCTCCTCCAAGAAAGAAAGTTAGGGTTCGTGCCTCTCGCCGTCGCTGGCGCAGGTCCGCCTCGTCTCCGATGGCCCTAGGGCCATGGAGGCGCAGTGGATCCTGTCAAGGGCCGGCGGGAGGGCTCCATTTTTAGCCGATTTTTTCAATCTTGCTAGGGTTTGTGTCCTGCTCACGAAGGCGAGACGGCGGCGGCTCCTTGAAGATGGAATAAAGGTCTCCCCGCCTAGCCCCGTTCCGGCAGTGCGTCTAGCATCGTTGGTGGGCGTGTGGAGATGTGTCTCCGGCAGATCTATCTTTGGTGGATTTGCTCGGATCTCGTCGTTGTTTATGTACATTCGTGTGTTTTCGATTTGGATCCTTCCGATCTACGTTATTTTTATCGGCGGCGGTTGCTGTTATTGGGTGTTGGTCCTATGGGGGCTTAACACGACGATTTCTCGACTGTCTACTACAACAAGGTGTGCCCGACTCTGGCGATGGAGGGGTAATGACGGTGGCGCGCCTTCGGCTCGCTTCAGTGCGTGTAGTCGTCGTTAGGTGGTCTTTGGATCTGGATGTAATTTTTATTTCTAGTGTTCGTTGTACTGTCTTGATTGAAGATGAATAGATTGAAAGTTTTCCCGAAAAAAAAAACGCCGATGACGAGTGAAGAATACGTTTTTTTTTCAGTCAACTCCATCAGCAGCAGAGAATATAACTCTGCTCCAAAAGAAAAATGTATCTTCATGCACTACATAGAATAAGCTGCTGCTCTACCAAAGAATACGGTTTTATACAGGGGAATTCATACAGAGATTGAGATTTGGAACATTTTTTTGCTTGCTCTGTTTTTTCTTGATGTTGCTCTGCTTTGTGCACTGTGTCCAAAAAGTGTCAGTTTTCGTATAATGTCCACATCATCAATTTTGGCTGCTTGATTGGTAAGATCCTGTGGCTGACAACTTAACATCCACATGCGAGCACTGCCACTAAAATGAAGTCAAGTACATAAGACCACTATTACAAAACACGGGCATTCGAAAAAATAAAGTTCCAGAAGCTAGATACTTCACCAAAGGAAATCTGGCGCAGATAATGCAGCGAGGCGAAAGCCAGAACGAACCAAACCTGCGATCATCGGAGACAGACATGAACTTTGATCCATCAGAGGACCAAGCTATCTGAAATATTGAACCCTCATGTTCCTTCAGCCTTCCAATATGAACTGCCATGTATTTATTATCCCTAAAACCGAAAACTTCCGCGTGTGTTATGTTTGCGCTGGTGTTTTGTCGGAAAAGAATACCAGAACACACGGGCATATTTGGTTTTTCGTTTTCGTTTCCGTATTATCCTATAACGGAGGAAAAATTCCCGCTCCATTTTCATCCCTACATCCATACAATAGTTTTTCATTTCCTTGCGAGTCTAAACAAAGCGTAGTCGAAGGAGGATAGTCGAGATGGGGGGCTCTCGCGCACAGCCGCCGCCTCCTTGATCAGCCTGCTCTAGCCACACACCAGTCTGGCGAGACCAGATCCGGATTCAGCATCGCACCCTTGTTCCTCCCACAGGCTGTGTCCTTCCCTGCGACAAGTGTGCAAGCAAGACGGTGCCACACAGCTGTACTTTCATGAGAAGCACGACCTTACTTCCACGAGATCGACAACCTAAGGAAAAGCACAACCCGTGCTACCAAAAAAAAAGGAAAATCACGACCGTGCTTGCAAGCTCTGGTTATTTTCGGTATTTGTTTTTTTGTTGCCGTTTTTATTTTCTGGTTTCTAGTTTTTTCATAAAGAAAAGTTCATCGAAACCTATTAGCATGGGTGTAGTCTTCAAGTTTTTTACGAGAGAAATCCAACGGCGAAAACGGTTGGTTATTTAAAAGCACGGTTCAAGATATAAAATGTTCTGGATAAACGAATCTATAAAAAAAAGGAAAAACTTTCAGGTTACAGCAAGTGGCGCACAAGCGCCTAAGAAGGCGGGTAGTGTCCTTTGCCAGGGGTAACCCTCAACTAGTGAGTTCGTGTTTGATTTGATCAATCAGTCAACGGGATGAAAACGGAGTGGCCTGGTTTCTACCATGTTTACCTTCATTTTCATACTCGCCGAAAAATTCCAAAAAAAAAACTTTTTAGTGTAAGAGAAACAAAATATACAATTTCTCTGGAAACGAATACGACACAAACACAAAGTCAAATATCATTAGAACTCAAAAATATACAATAAAATCAACAAATTCAATTGCTAAGTGACTATAAATATTATGATATATCTATACTACTTATAAAAGAGCAAACATTATCTTCTCTAAACGAACCCCATAAAATATACATAGACCCATTATCACTGCATGATTCAGGCCCATTAAACTCAATTTGACAACTTGCTTTAACCTAATTCATTATCTGATGTGCACTTAGTAATTTTCTTTGACGGTTGTACTTCACCGCAAAGGAAAATAACAATCTTCCGCCACGTCCTACTGAAAAAAAATAAGAATTCATCAACCGTTACTTTGAGTGTCATGTTTGTTTTGTCTGTAGAAGTGGATGATCTCTGGACTTCGCTACACCCAGGTTTAGGGAATCACTTGTTTGTTCCTTTGGTTATGCGTATGCAAAAAGTTCATGAATTTGAGATAATATTTCCGAATTTATAAAATAATGAATTTAAATATTATTCACATCTAGTAAAAAAATGTTGAGGAATTTTTTAAAATATTCGAGTTATTTTCCTGAAATTTCTAAAAATGTAATTGATTTTGTGAAAAAGTTGATCATTTCAAAAAATATTCAAGAACTAAAAAAATGTTCATGAATTTGGAAAATTTCGAAAACTGAAAAAAGTTTTCAAATTTAATAAAATTTTCACATATTTTAAAACGTTTGCTAACTAAAAAAAACATCACGAACGAAAAAGTGAGGAAAAATAAAAACGAAAATAAACCAGCAAAGGTAAAGAAATGAATACCAGTAAAAACTGATAAAAAAGACAAGGAAAAACCTAACGAATAATCTTTAAGAACCTTGATAAAAGCGAAAAACCCAGCTATGTGTGGGGTATGTGCATGGGTTATTCGCAAGGCCCTTATACTTGACCATGTTCCAGGAGAGCAGCTTTTTATGGGATGGGCTCGAGGG
Source organism: Triticum dicoccoides (assembly GCF_002162155.2). NCBI lineage: Eukaryota > Viridiplantae > Streptophyta > Magnoliopsida > Poales > Poaceae > Triticum > Triticum dicoccoides. Next base: position 681,419,420 of record NC_041387.1, on the reverse strand, counting down.
AGACCATTTAAAAAATAGAATTTTCTAAAAAAAATTAAACAATAGAATGTATTAAAAAATCAAAAATGTCTAAATTATTTCTACAAATACATATATGTTCTCTAAGTAAGGGACGCGACTTTTTGGCTCTCGGGTGCATCTGCACCCGAGGTGAACAGTAAATTCATTTAAAATAGTGAAAAAAATCTGAGTTGTTTTGTGATGCTAGATACTCATGTGCATAAAGTCCGTGCCAAATTTTGTGGAGCTTGGACATTTCATTAGCTCTAAAAAAAAGACATATTTCGGGGCTGTAAGAAAGTTTATTGTTCATGTACTGTTTAGACTGATTTTGTCCTTTTTGCCATGAGCTCATCGTATGTCCAAACAGGCTGAAATTTGTCACAAACATCACCCATTGGAATATCTTCACCTAAAAATTGCAGATTTTTAAAGTTTTTGTTAGTTTATTGTTCCCTGGATGCAGATGAGCCTGGACACCAAATTAAATACCCGCTAAGTATGTGTATACTTTTATTAAATAAATAATACGATTTATTTGCAGCGCACATAGAAAAGACAAAAGTCTGGCCTAAATATAACCAAGAAAAAGCCCATTCCAATCTATTTTTACATCACAAATGCACATACTATATGTTGATGAAACTTCGTACGTATTCAGTTGCTAATTAAGTTTTCTCACTTGTTAGGTCAGGGGCGCCAGACATGGCTAGGCCAACCCCATGACCCTATTTGTGTCCCAAACATTGTAAGCTTTGAGTAATAAAGTGTTGGGATTCCTCGAAAAAGAAAATGCGTATGTGTATTTTTCCCAGCGTTTTTAAGAAGTAAAAAATGTACTACTACAGTAATATTGTTTATTGAAAAATATATTCCGAGGAGCTCTATGGAGGTAATCACTTTTCTTGTTGCTTCCATCATAGGGGAAATATCTGATACTCCCACTCGTACAGTGCTCCCGGTGCTCCAAATCTCGGTAGCACATTTTTAAATGTTCAAAAAATTCTGAAAAAATTCCAGCACATTGATACAATATCAAAGTATGTTGTCAAAAAATATGAAATCAAAATTCGAAACATAGCTTGAGAAACATAGATGACAAACTCGACAGTAAATAGTACACAACATAAGTTGGGGTTTAGATTAGGCCCATTATCATATTGATGTCCATTTTGTCATTTTTGTATCTCGAGCAATGTTTTGAATTTTTATTTGAATTTTCTGAACAACATATATTGATGTTGTGTCAATGTGCTGGATATCTTTCAGAATTTTTGAACATTTTATAATGTTCTACCGAGTATGGAGCACCGGGAGCACCCTAGGGATGGGAGTACTGGATATTTCCCCTTCCATCATACTCTTCCATGGCACTCGGCACCCCCAGTTGGAACAAACTTTGCAATGCCTTGCCTTAACCCCCAGGAGGAAGAAATGAATCATTCCAATTCCAATCCTTCCTTGGGGTGGTGGTAGGGTGGGTTGGGAATTGGACGGCTGAGCTGCCCCATTCCCATTGTAATTCAGCGGCTAGAGGTGGAGGTGGGGCAAGGATCGAGCTCGAGCTAGACGTCCAGGGCTACCTCGCCAACGTAATTGAGAGGCGCCGGCCTCCCATTCCCCTGGTAATTGCGTAGCCGTGCTTTTTTTATGAATACATACATACATACATACATACATACATACATACATACATACATACATACATACACTCTGCTCTCTCTTGCTTGTTCTGAATAAGCAACAGTAACCACTCACTAATGATGCCATGTCATCGCAATTATTTTTCTAAACCTCATTATGTTCCAAACCGAATTCAAATTCCACTTAGAACAAAGCCAAATTAATATTTATTCAAACAACAAAACAAAAATGTTCATTTGTTTACAAATATTCACTAACTAATTTTCATGAGTAAAAAAGCATCATTTGGGATATTTAAATGACTCTAAGATATTCAAAACAGAACTAACATCATTTAAATTAACCATTTAAAGATAAACAAATGTTTAAACTATTCGGAAATATTTGAAACTTGTTGTGCTAGGTCATTACATAGTCTAGTATTTATATACTAAATATTGGGTTCAACTAAATTCATTTGCTAGCTCAACTAAATGCAAAACAGGGCAAAAGAAATGAAGACAGAAAAGGTAAAAGCCCAGCTGCACAGTGCCACTGGACCTAAGTGCTACAGTACACGAAGGCCCAGCCCACACTGGTTTTGCTTCAACCTGTAGCAGTGAGGCATCATGGAGCCGTGGCGCGCATCCACGGCCCCCCCTCACCCTACTTAGCAACGGCACCCCTCCCCCGAACCCTTGCTCTCTCTGTTTTCTCCCTCGCCGCCTCCCTCGCTCGATCCCATCCCTGTCCGAGCTCGGTCATCGCCATATCGTCATCGTCACCGCGGCCAGGCCGGAGCTACAGGGTGGACAGGGTGGGCCGCGGTCCACCCTGGGATTTTGGGCTGGCCTATATAGTATAGCTTATTAGGAGATGGGCCTGGGAAAAAAGAAGAGCAGAAAAATGCCTACGCTGGTCGTCTGCTTGTCCCGAACGCAGCAAACAGCCTACGCTGGTCCTCTGTCACCTTCCACGGCGACTGCTCAGACATTGATCCGCCGCCAGCCGAGTCAGACCGCCCGGCCGCCCGGAGCCACCGCCGGACCACCCTGACGCCCATGGCCTGCCTGCCCTCCCACCGCCCGGCGGCTGCTGTCCACGCATGCGCGCACCACTGCGCAGCAGCACGCTGAGCCTCCCTGTTAACTGAACTACCTGACTTCCCCATCCCCTGGTCCACCCATCCCCCATGGTTGCTCAAATGATCTCTGATTTAGACATACTTACATCGAATTTGACAAGAATTTTGGTACAGATCTGAATTTGTCCAGACCCGGCAGCTCCTCTAGCCTTCACGCTCCTTGGATTCACTAGAGTCTGGAGACTAGAGGCGTGCAGCAGGCCCGATTTCAATTTATCCAAAGACTGAAGTCAGGTAGCCCAGGAATTATTATCTGTACAACACTACGTCGACACATAGTATGTTCATTTTATTTACAGTTCGACAAATAACCTTGTCAATGTTTGTAAGACTATATTTATGATCTATTTATATATGATACTGGTAATTACTAGAAATGTTCACATGTCACATTCGTTCTTAATTTTTTTAGAAGGACCACCCTGATTTCAAATCCTAGCTCCGCTACTGGCGGCCACCGTCGTTCCAAGGAGTCCAGGAGCTCCTAAGTGTTCGTCTACGTCATCTACGGCCACCCGTTCGAGCTCGACGCCTCTGCATCATGCGGATCGAGCTTCTTCTTCCTCGGTCGCCGTGGACGTTCGTCTTCAAATTCGACCACCCCTGCGCTCCCAAGCTACCACCGGGCCTACTTGTGCCTCCAAGGTGAGCCCCCGCGCAAAACCCCTCTTCTTCCCCGCCGAATCGATCACCGTAGGCCGCCGCACCACCCCGCGCCCGAGCTTCCGTGAGCTCGCGGTCTCCGCGCCCCTGGCCGCGCACGCCGCTCCCGGGCCGCGCCCAGGCACGCGCCCGCTCCTCCCGCTTCACCCGACGCCGCCCCGTCCCCTGCCGCCGGTTGCTGCCCTTGCTTCTGCTGCTGTGCTGCTTTGACTGCTGCTTCTCTGCTACTGCTGAGCGCTGCTTGCTACTACTGCATACTCCTGCGCTGCTATAGCTTGCTGCCCCTGCCAATGCTCTGCTCTGCTTGCTAGCTAGCTGCTTCTGCTGATGCTTTGCTGCTGCTGCGTTTTGCTGTTGCCGCCGCGTTGCTGCTCCTGCTACTTCTCTGCTTGCGGCTCCTCCCGTGCAATGCAAATGCTTAGCCACTAGCTGCGCTACTCTGCCTGATGTGCTGCTGCTGCTCAAGCTGACCGCCGCTGCATTTGCTGGCGCTCAGCCGCTGTTGCTGCCCTGCTACTCCTTGCCGGGGCGCTGCTGCTTGTGCCAGTGTGTGTGCGTGCTGTGTGTGTAGTTGTGTGTGTGAGCGCGCTGTGTGTGTGCGTATGTGTGTGGATGAGGCCGGTCCTGTTTAGGTAGGTTAGCTAATTAGTAGTTAGGCTAAGTAGTGGTTGGGTATAGTGTAAATGACATGTGGGACCACCCCTGGTTAATTACCATTTTATTAAAACTAAAGACAATGACACGCGGACCCACTAACACTATTCATTTGTTGACCAGTCAACCTTTGACCGGGTCAACCCAACCCCACTGTCCCCACTGTCATGCTCACATGCTAGGGTAGCACTAGGTGACAAAAGTATATTATGTTTTTTAATTCAAAATAATAGAAATCCAGAAATTCCAGAAATTGTTTAAATCTTTGAAAATTAATATAAAATAATCCGTAGATCGGATGAAAATACTTTGTACATGAAATTTTCTCAGAACGACGAGACGAATCCAAATACGCAGTCCTTTCGTCCACCACACATCCCTAGCATAGCGAACGTGTAACAATACCCCTCCGATTCGTCTGTCCAAAAACGTCAAACACCGGGAATACTTTCCCGGATGTTTCCCCCCTTCGCCAGTAGCACCTACTACTACGTTAGGTCACCTCTAGCACCGCGTAATGCCATGTTACACTTAACGATGCTTTGATTGCTCTGTTATTTATTGTGTCCCCCCTCCGTTACTTCTTTTCGGTAGACCCCGAGACTGCCGACAACCCCCAGTTCGACTACGGTGTTGACGACCCCTCCTTGCCAGAGCAACCAGGCAATCCTCCCCCCTTGATCACCAGATATTGCCTATTCTTCCCTCTACTGCTTGCATTAGAGTAGTGTAGCATGTTACTGTTTCGATTAATCCTATTCTGTTGCATAGCCTATCATTGTTGTTACTTGTGTTGATACCTTACCTGCAATCCTAAATGCTTAGTATATGATGCTATTTACCATTAGTGGCCCTACATTCTTGTCAGTCTGCCATGCTATACTATTGGGCCGTGATCACTCGGGAGGTGATCACGGGTATATACTATACATACATACTATTCAGGTGGTGACTAAAGTCGGGTCGGCTTGTTGAGTACCAGCAAGTGATTTCGATGTGGGGGCTGGAAGGACAGGTGGATCCATCCCGGTAGAGGTGGGCTTGGGTTCCCGACGGCCCCCGACTTTTACTTTGTGGCGGAGCGACAGGGCAGGTTGAGGCCACCTAGGAGATAGGTGGGCCTGGCCCTGGTCGGCGTCCGCGGTTACTTCAAAATAACACGCTTAACGAGATCTTGGTATTTGATCTGAGTCTGGCCACTGGCCTATATGCACTAAGCAACTACACGAGAACAGTTATGGGCACTCGATGTCGTGGTATCAGCCGAAGCCTTCTTGAAGTCAGCGACTGAGCGACGCGCGCCGCGTTGGACTGAAACGCCTGCCCTTGTATAAGGGAGGCTAGGTCTGCTCATCGGCCGCGTACGCAACGTGCAGGTGTGCAACGGGCGATGGGCCCAGACCCCTGCGCCCATAGGATTTAGACTGGTGTGCTGACCTCTCTGTTGTGTCTAGGTAGGGCGGCGACGTGTTGATCTTCCGAGGCCGGGCATGACCCAGGAAAGTGTGTACGACCAAAGGGGATCGAGCGTGTTGGGTTATGTGGTGCACCCCTGCAGGGAAGTTGATCTATTCGAATAGCCATGTCCCTCGGTAAAAGGACGACCCGGAGTTGTACATTGACCTTATGACAACTAGAACTGGATACTTAATAAAACACACCCAGACAAGTTCCAGAGACAACCCGGTGATCGCTTTTCCACAGGGCCACGAGGGGAGGATCGTCGGGTAGGATTATGCTATGCGATGCTACTTGGAGGACTTCAATCTACTCTCTTCTACATGCTGCAAGATGGAGGCTGTCAGAAGCATAGTCTTTGATAGGACTAGCTATCCCCCCTCTTATTCTGGCATTCTGCAGTTCAGTCCATCGATATTGACTCTTTACACATATACCCATGCATATGTAGTGTAGATCCTTGCTTGCGAGTACTTTGGATGAGTACTCACGGTTGCTTTGCTCCCTCTTTTCCCCCTCTTTCCTTTTCTTATCGGATGCCGCAACCAGACGTTGGAGCCCAGGATCCAGACGCCACCGTCGACGACGACTCCTACTACACTAGAGGTGCCTACTACTACGTGCAGGCCGCTGATGATGATCAGGAGTAGTTTAGGAGGATCCCAGGCAGGAGGTCTGCGCCTCTTTCGATCTGTATCCCAGTTTGTGCTAGCCATCTTATGGCAACTTGTTTAACTTATGTCTGTACTAAGATATTGTTGCTTCCGCTGACTCGTTTATGTTCGAGCACTTGTATTCGTGCCCTCGAGGCCCCTGGCTTATAATATGATGCTTGTATGACTTATTTTACTTTTAGAGTTGTGTTGTGACATCTTCCCGTCGTACACATTTGCGTGCATGATTAGTGTATGATTGAATCGGGGGCGTCACAGGGGCAAGGCGTGACTTCTTAGAGAAGTTCAAAGTTCCAGTTGATGCCGCCATCACATTCCAGTGCACCCTCATGAAGATGCTGACGGCCCAAAAATTCAATTGTCTTGTCACCAACGATGCAAACCGCACCTACTTTGGTTGCCCTGGTTGGAAAGCCCTTGTAGATGCTTATGAGATGGAAGCTGGGGAGAGAGCCACGTTCTACCTCGACTACGATCGTGAAGAGATCATGGTCTACTACAAGCCTGCTGACAGCGATGATGGTGCACTTACTCCGGGCTATGACCCTGACTCTGCCCGCCGAAAAGTCGTAGTTAGCTAGTTGGCATGCATGGAAGATATACATCATGTTATTATCACCTCTATTTATTTGAACTTGTACATTCATATGTGTGTTACTTTGCCTACTTTGTTGAACTATATCAATAAGTGCATTGCTGAACTTAAATGCTGTCATTGGGACTATTTATATATAGTTGATTTAGTGACTGTTCTGAAACTAGATTATGCAGTCATTGTGGCTGAAATCGCTACTGTACAACTTTTATTTCAAATTTGAAAATCAAAATACCGGCGTCGAGAAAAATGAAACGTCACAACTGATGACTAATACCGCTGGCGTGGAAAACGCACCACACCATTACCGTTCAAAATACTGATGGCGTAGGTGCCAACGTTAGCGCTAATTTTTAACAGTGGCGCCATATTGGTGGCGTCGGGTGTCCACGCCACCGAGGTTGTTTTTGGCACGTTGTAGTTAGGCTTTTCTCCACTAGTGCTTAGGGTTTCCACGAAAGAAGAACACAAGAGAAATTAAAGCCAGGGATAAGATGGAAGGAAGGAGAAAACCTGCCCTCAAATCGGGAGGCAAGAGGTATGTGACTAGCCGGCCGATCCAAAGATCGTGTTTGATTCAATACTTTTAGCATGAACATATTGAGTGTCAGAAATTTGGTGAAACAGAACTTAATCAACATTTTCCAAAACATTGGCACTCCTTATGAACAAATGCATCATGAATAACTAGTACAAACTTTTACTTGTACATAATATGGTACGCCCAAGAAAACTACATCTGCAATAAAGACTATCTAATAACTAGTACAACTATTTCTAGTATTAACTCTTTCTAATATAAGAACAACTACACTCTATGAACAAATCCTAGTTCCGGCCTACCCCTAAACCTAACCCTAGTACAATGTGGGTGTGGGTGGCGGCTGCAACCACTGGTGGCGAGGATGAGGGAAAGAGAGGCAGGGACGGCACGCGAGGGCCTACCGGCCGTGGCGGAGCGCGAAGGCGACGGGGCGGAGGGCGAGGGAGATGGCAGCGCGCGAGGGCAGCAATGAATACGACGAGTCCAACGGCGGCACCAGACATCCTGGGGGACGGCGATGGCGACGGCTGCAGTGGACGGAGAGGAAGAGTTGATGGCGACGACGAGAGCGAGATGGGAAGAGATTGAGGGAGTGAGAGTGAAGTGGGGGAGGAGGAGCCGCATGCGGGCAGATAGACTTCTTGTAACGTGACAGGCGCGCCGGACAACCCTCCACTACTACTTTCACGTGGCGGGCGGCACTGTTTGAGTTGAATTTGGACATAGCGCAGCTAACTTGTGTGTGGCGGACACAAACTGGAGCCCGCCACAGCTACAATATGGATATTGTTTTAGGGGCGCTGGTTGCAAGTATTTACCTATGGCGGGCATGCGATCAGACTATAGTTTCTTTATTGAACACGGTACACACCTAGGTATACGTATATAAACAAACGCGTGTATACTCACCCCTAGGACTGACTGGGGCGGCAGAATTGCCACCGCCGTTCTAGCCTTCCTCTGACTCCTCTCGCCGCCGCTGCCAGGGGGTACCGGGGCATAGCCCATCGCGGTAGTCAACGGCAGCGGGTGCTATCCAGCACGCGCATCTGGTCCTCCATCGCTGGCCATGCATGGCTCGCACCACCGCTGTCCTCATGGATGGGCCCCCCTCATGCGGCTCTTCCCGGGCTAGGCTTACTCCGGCCTCAACGTCCATCCATGTGGACATGGTCCCCGCCATCGGTGTGGTTGGGTAATGCCTCGTCAGATATGGACCATCATGAAAGCAGTCGGGCTGCCGCTGACGGTACAATGGTGTTGTGGAGCCTGGAGGCTCCATGGTTGTTCTGGCATAGTCACGTCCTTGTGAAAGAAGTATGCCCTAAAGCAATAATAAAGTTGTTATTTTATATTTCCTTATATCATGATAAATGTCTATTATCCATGCTATAATTGTATTAACCGGAACTTGATACATGTGTGGATACATAGACAAAACACTGTGTCCCTAGTATGCCTCTACTGACTAGCTCGTTAATCAAAGATTGGTTATGTTTCCTGACCATAGACATGTGTTGTCATTTGATAAACGAGATCACATCATTAGAGAATGATGTGATGGACAAGACCCATCTGTTAGCTTAGCATAATGATCGTTAAGTTTTATTGTTATTGCTTTCTTCGTGACTTATACATTTTCCTCTGACTATGAGATTATGCTACTCCCGAATACCGGAGAAACACCTTGTGTGCTATCAAACGTCACAACATAACTGGGTGATTATAAATATGCTCTACAGGTGTCTCCAAAAGTGTTTGTTGGGTTGGCATAGATCGAGATTAGGATTTGTCACTCCGTGTATCGGAGAGGTATCTCTGGGCCTTCTCGGTAATTCTCATCACTATAAGCCTTGCAAGCAATGTGACTAATGAGTTAGTTACGAGATGATGCATTACGAAACGAGTAAAGAGACTTGCCGGTAACGAGATTGAACTAGGTATGATGATACCAACGATCGAATCTCGGGCAAGTAACATACCGATGACAAAGGGAACAACGTATTTTGTTGTGCGGTTTAACCAATAAAGATCTTCGTAGATTATGTAGGAACCAATATGAGTATCCAGGTTCCGTTATTGGTTATTGATCGGAGATATGTCTCGGTCATGTCTACATAGTTCTCGAACCCGTAGGGTCCGCACGCTTAACGTTCGATCACGATTTGTATTATGAGTTATGTGTTTTGGTGACCAAAGTTTGTTCGGAGTCCCGGATGAGATCACGGACATGACGAGGAGTCTCGAAATGGTCGAGAGGTGAAGATTGATATATTGGAAGATTACATTCGGACACCGGAATGGTTTCCGCAAGTTTCGGAGAAATTCCGGAGTACCGGGAGGTTACCAGAACACCCCCCCTCCCAAGGATATTGTTGGGCCTACATGCACCTTAGTGGAGAGAGAAGGCAGGAGGCCAGGAGGTGGTGCGCGCCCCCCTAGCCAAACTGAATTGGACTAGGGGTGGTGGTGCGCCCCCCCTTTCCTTCTCCCTCTCCCTCTCTCCCTTCCCCATTCTCCTACTCCGGAAAGGGAAGGGGAGTCCTACTAGGACTTGGAGTCCTAGTGGGACTCTACCCACTTGGCGCGCCCCCTAGGTCGGCCGCCTCCTCCCCTCCTCCTTTATATATGGGGGCAGGGGGCACCCCAAAGGCACAACATTGTCTTAGCCGTGTGCGGTGCCCCCCTCCACCGTTTACTCCCCCGATAGTATCATCGTAGTGCTTAGGCGAAGCCCTGTGCAGATCACATCACCAACATCGTCATCACGCCGTCGTGCTGATGAAACTCTCCCTCGACCCTCTGCTGGGTCAAGAGTTCGAGGGACGTCACGAGCTGAACGTGTGCTGAACTCGGAGGTGCCATACGTTCAGTGTTAGATCGGTTGGATCATGAAGACGTTCAAGTACATCAACCGCGTTAACCTAATGCTTCCGCTTTCGGTCTACGAGGGTATGTGGACACACTCTCCCCCTCTCGTTGCTATGCATCTCCTAGATAAATCTTGCGTGATCGTAGGAATTTTTTTGAAATTGCATGCTGCATTCCCCAACAGTGGTATCCAAGCCAGGTCTATGCATAGATGATATGCACGAGTAGAACACAAAGAGTTGTGGGCGATAATAGTCGTACTTCTTACCACCAACGTCTTACTTTGATTTGGCGGTATTGTTAGATGAAGCATCCCGGACCGACATTACATGACGGAGTTCATGAGACTGGTTCTACCGACGTGCTTTGCATATAGGTGGCTGACGGGTGTCTGTGTCTCCAACTTTAGTTGAATCGAGTTTGACTACGGCCGATCCTTGTTGAAGGTTAAAACATCAACTTGACGAAAAATCGTTGTGGTTTTGATGCGTAGGTAAGAACGGTTCTTGCTAGAAGCCCGTAGCAGCCACGTAAAACTTACAACAACAAGGTAGAGGATGTCTAACTTGTTTTTGCAAGGCATGTTGTGATGCGATATGGTCAAGACATATGTTATATAAATTGTTGTATGAGATGATCATGTTTTGTAACAAAGTTATGGCAACTAGAAGGAGCCATATGGTTGTCGCTTTATTATATGAATTGCAATCGCCATGTAATAGCTTTACTTTATCACTAAGCGGTAGCGATAGTCGTAGAAGCAATAGTTGGCGAGACGAAAACGATGCTACGATGGAGATCAAGGTGTCAAGCCGGTGACAACGGAGATCATGATGGTGCTTTGGAGATGGTGATCAAAGGCACAAGATGATGATGGCCATATCATGTCACATATTTTTTGATTGCATGTGATGTTTATATTTTATGCATCTTATTTTGCTTAGTACGGCAATAGCATTATAATATGATCCCTCACTAAATTTCAAGGTATAAATGTTCTCCCTGAGTATGCACCGTTGCTACAGTTCATCGTGCCGAGACACCACGTGATGATCGGGTGTGATAAGCTCTACGTTCACATACAGTGGGTGCAAGCCGTTTTTGCACGTTCAGAATACTCGGGTTAAACCATATCATATGTATATGTGTAGCTTGATACTTGGTAAATCTTGGACAAAAAAGAGGGAGCTACAGATTGATAAATCTGGCTATTTTTCTTGGAGGAAATTTCAGATTTTTCGTAATGGTCGATGGATTTATTTTGAAGCATACTCTTCCGAACAATATTTGGAATCGTAAGAGAAGAGACCGAGCACATGCTGCAATTAATGCAAAGAAAGAAGTAGAGCCGATCTTGCTAGAAAAGAAAAAGGCTGAGGATAGTCTTGTTGGAACTAAAAAGATTTCTTCACATGAGAAGAACAAAGAGAAACCAGCCGTACAAACGAGTGGGCTGAATATGCAACTTAAGAGGGTACATGATGAAGATAGCATGGCAGTGAGCGGAGGTCAGCACATGAGTTTATTTCAGACTCAGTGTGACATTAAGGGTACATCGTGCAAGTTAATAATTGATGGCGGTAGCTGCACTAATGGCATCAGCAAGATGTTGGTGGAGAAGCTTGGTTTGTCGACATGGCGATATGATGAACCATATCATTTGGAGTGGTTGAACAATTGTGGGAAGCTCAAAATTACACATAAGGCACGTGTAACTTTTTCTGTTGGGCAGTTTGTTGATGAGGTGGAATGCGATGTTTTGCCAACGAAACTCTGCGGGTTGTTACTAGGCCGACCTTGGCAGTATGACCGCAGTGTCCAACATGCTGGAAGGACCAACACATACACTCATATTCATAATGGAAAGCAAAGGACACTTAAATCGATGAATGAGAAATTAATTCACTCATATGTGATATTGATAGTGCGAAAGAAGATGGCCCCCAAGAACAACATGAAACCAAAGACGGTTTCTCTTCGAGTGAAGGAGGATGATATTCTTTCAGTAAAGAAGGTCTCTAGAGTTACCACGAAGCTGAGGACGGCTTCATTTCAACGGAGAGAGGATGATGTGACCGTAAATGCAAGAGATAATCCTCCAAACATGTTACAAATTGGCTCTTTTAGCTTTGAGGTGCCGCCAACTGAACCGGAGAAGGATGCAGTGAAGCCAAACTTCAGAACCCCTCCAAACTGAAGTAATATTGGTACTATTTTCATGTCCGGTGGAGTAGTTCCAATCGTACGAGCAAAGTTATTATTTTAAATTATGTGATCAGCGTGGCCGGTGATCAACGTGGCCGTATTGATTAAGGGTCCCGATAACTGCCACACGTGTGGTGTATCGGGTAGTTGTGCCACACGCCTCGTGTGGCATGGACAGCAACCAGCCCACACACCTACGTGTGGGCAAAACAATTAATGCCCACACACATCTTTTTTCCCTCCCGAACCCACTCACACGCGTGCGTGTGGGCGAAGTTGATAACACCCACACGCCCGTATGTCAGGCCTCGTACCCTCCTGGTCCCGCACGTGACGCGTGACGCCCACCGTGCGCCCGCAGTTGCCATGGTCCAGACCCTCGTCCATGTTCGTTTATCTGCAGTTGCCATGTCGCTGAACTACGGTTGCCATGTCGGGCAACTGCAGTTGCCATGGTTGCTCAACTGTAGTTGCCATGTATGGTCTGATCTAATGTAGTTGCCATGATTTCATAACTTTAGGAGTTGCCACATACTAACACTAGGCAGTTGAGAGAGTTGCCATGTGCTCACAAGCATGCTAGGGCAGTTGCCATGTAAAAAAGGAAGAGGTGCCATCTGCTTACTTGCACGTTAGGGCAGTTGCCATGTACGTGCACGTTGGGGCAGTTGCCATGTACCATGCAAAAACACATGGCAACTCGGTAAAAGAGAGTTGCCATCTGCTTACGTGCACACTAGGCAGTTGCCGTGTACCCTGCAAAAATACATGGCAAATTCGGGTAAAAAAAGAGAGTTGCCACCTGCTTATAAAGCACACTAGGGGCAGTTGCCATGTGTGCTGCAAAAACACATGGCAACTAGCAGCTTGGGTGTGGGAGAGGAGACGGGCGTGTGGGCGAGATAGCAAATGCCCACACACCAGCCCTTGTGCGTGACTGAAAACTGGTGTGTGGGTAAACTGCAGTTCGCCCACACACCGGCCCCTCCGTGTGGTAAAACGGATGTGTGGGCGAACTATGTCACACACCACACACGCGCCTTGTCCTACGTGGCACAGAAAATCAGCCAGATTGTGCCAAGATTCGTGCATATAGTACTGGACGGTGATGAATGCGTGTGGTCGAGATGGTCAACGCCCATACGTGTGAGCGTTAACATTTCCGTTGATTAATTAGCGTTCTAATTAAAAGAGTACTACCAAGGACAGAGGTCCTCATACAAGTTTGTTATTAGGTAGTTTAGTTTTTTTTCTCCGAGATGTAAAAGAAGAGGATCTAGCGTGTTAGTTTGGGTCAGATCGGTTAGAGTATTTTAGGGCTTACGGCCGGTGGAGTCTCCAATATAAAAGGAGCTCCCGTCTTGTATCCGGAGGCAGGTTGAATTTTGAGGTTTATACATCTAGTATGAAGTGGCCCTCTGGGCGTTCGTTTTGTTTATCTTTGTGAAATTTTCTAAATTGAAGATTTTACTTTGGCAAGAGGATTCTAGTAGAATTTTCTAGCTATTGGCTCGAGGTCCGTCGTTACCGACGGGTTACGCGCTAGTTACGTCTACCACGGCGGGAGGTTCCTCGTGTGTCGAGGAATTGTCCGTTGGTCGTCGTCACCCCGTCTTCAGGTTATGCGCACTGTTCGCTTAATTGGGAGATTTTACCGTGGATCTTGTAGGAGTTCGTTGCATCGTAAAAGATCGGGCCGAATCAGTGGCGCGTTCGAGGTCGTGCCTACATCAGTAAAGCGCATGAAGAAACTCCATGCTGATGGGCTTTTGGAATCACTTGATTATGAATCACATGATGCTTGCGAACCATGCCTCATGGGCACAATGACTAAGACTCCATTTTTCGGAATAATGGAGCGAGCCACTGACTTATTGGAAATGATACATACCGATGTATGCAGTCCAATGAGTGTTGAGGCTCGCGGCGGATATCGTTATTTTCTGACCTTCACAGATGATTTGAGAAGATATGGGTGTATCTACTTAATGAAACATAAGTCTGAAACATTTGAAAAGTTCAAAGAATTTTAGAGTGAAGTAGAAAATCATCGTAACAAGAAAATAAAATTTCTACGATCTGATCACGGAGGCGAATATTTGAGTTACGAGTTTGGTCTTCACTTGAAACAATGTGGAATAGTTTCGCAACTCACACCACCTGGAACACCACAGCATAATGGTGTGTCCGAACATCGTAACCATACATAATTAGATATAGTGCGATCTATGATGTCTCTTACTGATTTACCGCTATCGTTTTGGGGTTATGCTTTAGAGACAGTTGCATTCATGTTAAATAGGGCACCATCTAAATCTGTTGAGATGACACCATATGAACTGTGGTTTGGCAAGAAACCTAAGCTGTCATTTCTTAAAGTTTGGGACTGCGATGATTATGTGAAAAAGCTTCAACCTGATAAGCTCGAACCCAAATCGAAAAAATGCGTCTTCATAGAATACCCAAAGGAAACTGTTGGGTACACTTTCTATCACAGATCCGAAGGCAATATATTCCTTGCTAAGAATGGATCCTTTCTAGAGAAGGAGTTTCTCTCGAAAGAAGTGAGTGAGAGGAAAGTAGAACTTGATGAGGTAATTGTACCTTCTCCCGAATTGGAAAGTAGTTCATCACAGAAATCAGTTCTAGTGATTCCTACACCAATTAATGAAGAAGCTAATGATGATGACCATGAAACTTCATATCAAGTTACTACCGAACCTCGTAGGTCAACCAGAGTACGGTCCACACCAGAGTGGTACGGTAATCCTATTGTGGAAGTCATGTTACTAGACCATGATGAACCTACGAACTATGAGGAAGCGATGATGAGCCCAGATTCCGGAAAATGGCTTGAGGCCATGAAATCTGAGATGTGATCCATGTATGAGAACAAAGTGTGGACTTTGATGGACTTGCCCGATGATCGGCAACCATAGAAAATAAATGGATCTTCAAGAAGAAGACTGACGCTGACGGTAATGTTACTGTCTACAAAACTCCACTTGTTGCGAAAGGTTTTCGACAAGTTCAAAGAGTTGACTACGATGAGACCTTCTCACCCGCAGCGATGCTTAAGTCTATCCGAATCATGTTAGCAATTGCCGCATTTTATGATTATGAAATTTGGCAAATGGATGTCAAAATTGCATTCCTTAATGGATTTCTTAAAGAAGAGCTGTATATGATGCAACCAGAAGGTTTTGTCGATCAAAAAGGTGCTAACAAAGTGTGCAAGCTCCACCGATGCATTTATGGACTGGTGTGATACGTCTCCAACGTATCTATATTTTTTGATTGTTCCATGCTATTATATTACCTGTTTTGGATGTTTATGGGATTTACTATACACTTTTATATCATTTTTGGGACTAACCTATTAACCTAGAGACCAGTGCCAGTTTCTGTTTTTTCCTTGTTTTTGAGTTTTACAGAAAAGGAATACCAAACGGAGTCCAATTGGCGTGCCAATTTTGATGATTTTTTGTGGACCAAAAGAAGCCCCTGGAGTGAAAGAGTTGGGCTTGGAGAGTCCCGGGCTGCCCACAAGGGTGGGGCACGCGCCTACCCCCCTGGGAACGCCCCCTGCCTCATGGACAGCCCGGAAACCCCCCTGACGTGAGACCTACGCCATAAATTCCTATAAATACTGAAACCTCCAGAAAATAACCTAGATCGGGAGTTCCGCCGCCGCAAGTCTCTATAGCCACCAAAAACCAATCGGGACCCTGTTCCGGCACCCTGCCGAAGGGGGGATCCCTCACCGGTGGCCATCTTCATCATCCCGACGCTCTCCTTGACGAGGAGGGAGTAGTTCACCCTCGGGGCTGACACTAGTACAAACGGAGCTTTGAAACCGGTTCGTAAGGGCCTTTAGTGCCAGTTTTGCAACCGGCACTAAAGAGTGGAGACTAAAGACCCCCCCTTTAGTACCGGTTTGGCACGAACCGGCACTAAAGGCCAACCACGTGGCGTGAGCTCGCGCCCTGGTATGGGGGACCTTTAGTACCGGTTGGTGTTACCAACCAGTACTAAAGGTCTTTTTATTTTTTTTTGAGAATTTTGGAAAAAAGTTGATTTTTTTATTTTTTATTTTTCTGAATTATTTGATGATTTAGTCTCTAATCACCTCTCTTAACTTCTCAAGTGTGGATCACTCATTCCAAATCGCCTAACTTCCCGGCCGGTCACCCATCCCTCTCACTACTCCAGCCTGAGCACGCTTAACTTCCGGGTTCTATTCTCCCTCGTTTCCAAGTCTGCACTTGTTGTTTTCCTGACAATAGTAAGATGTGAATCCTATTAACCCTCACGAGTTTAGCTTGAGCATGAAATCACATGTTTCACTGTTTGAGTTTGAAACTATTATTCTAAAAAATAATAATTATGTAGTAACACTAACATTTCTTGAATAAGTAGTTTGACCATAGTTTGACCACAGTTTGACCAGATTTGACCAAAATTCAAAAAAAAATCTGAGATACTTATTTAGTAACACTAATATTATTGCGTAATTATTTAGTAACACTCTGTATTTCTTGAATCAGTTGTTTGACCGGTTTGACAAGATTTAACCAAAATTTTAAAAAACATAAATTAGAGCATATCTTTTTTTCCTTTTACAATTTTGTCATTTCAAAAATTGTCCTAAACCCTAAACCCGAGACTTAAAACGTCGGAAACTCTATGCTAAACAGTAAAAACTAAAGATTTAAACCATAAAACCTAACCCTAAACTCTGAAATCTAAACCCTAGCACTAAACGCTAAAAACGTCCAAAAACTCTATTTTCCCTTTGGAATTTTGAGATTTTAGAAAATCGTTGAAACGGAAAACTTGTTGTTTCAGCGGATCAATCTTTTTGTTCTGCAAATTTTGATATATTATATGTATTTTTATGAATTAGGATGATTTAGTTATGATTTTTTCAAGTTTGAAAATTGCCCTATAGTCCCGGTTTGTGTCTCCAACCGGGACTATAGGTTAGACCCCTTTAGTGCCGGTTCGTGGCACGAACCGGTACTAAAGGTTGGCCCTTTAGTACCGGTTTGTGCCACAAACCGGGACTAAAGGGGCTCGTGGGGCCTCGACCTGACGCCAGCCTGCCACCACCCCTTTAGTACCGGTTCGTGGCACGAACCGGTACTAAAGGTTCAACACGAACCGGCA
Source organism: Triticum dicoccoides (assembly GCF_002162155.2). Lineage (NCBI taxonomy): Eukaryota > Viridiplantae > Streptophyta > Magnoliopsida > Poales > Poaceae > Triticum > Triticum dicoccoides. The sequence goes on along the minus strand of NC_041387.1, from coordinate 681,401,820 downwards.
CTAATGCATAGCCGTTCGAACCAGTACTAATGATACCATTAGTACCGGGCCAAAATCGAACCGGTACTAATGTGTCTCACATAAGGTCCTTTTTCTACTAGTGTGAGGGTATGTACCAGTAGCTATGTGTTTGATCTCTCTCTCTCTCTCTCTCTCTCTCTCTCTCGTGTTCTTGATTCAGCACGATCTTGATGTATCGCGAGCTTTGCTATTATAGTGGGATCTTATGATGTTTCTCCCCCTCTACTCTCTTGTAATGGATTGAGTTTTCCCTTTGAAGTTCTCTTATATGATTGAGTCTTTAAGGATTTGAGAACACTTGATGTATGTCTTGCATGTGCTTATCTATGGTGACAATGGGATATTCACGTGATCTACTTGATGTATGTTTTGGTGATCAACTTGCGGGTTCAGTGACCTTGTGAACTTATGCATAGGGGTTGGCACACGTTTTCGTCTTGACTCTTCGGTAGAAACTTTGGGCACTCTTTGAAGTACTTTGTGTTGGTTGAATAGATGAATCTAAGATTGTGTGATGCATATCGTATAATCATGCCCACGGATACTTGAGGTGACAATGGAGTATCTAGGTGACATTAGGGTTTTGGTTGATGTGTGTCTTAAGGTGTTATTCTAATACGAACTCTAGGATAGATCAAACGGAAAGAATAGCTTCGTGTTATTTTACTACAGACTCTTGAATAGATCGATCAGAAAGAATAACTTTGAGGTGGTTTCGTACCCTACAATAATTTCTTCGTTTATTCTCCGCTATTAGTGACTTTGTAGTGACTCTTTGTTGCATATTGAGGGATAGTTATATGATCCAATTATGTTATTATCGTTGAGAGAACTTACACTAGTGAAAGTATGAACCTTAGGCCTTGTTTCCTAGCATTGCAATACCGTTTACGCTCACTTTTACCACTTGTTACCTTGCTGTTTTTATATTTTCAGATTACAAATACTCATATCTACCATCCATATTGCACTTGTATCACCATCTCTTCGCCGAACTAGTGCACCTATACAATTTACTATTGTATTGGGTGTGTTGGGGACACAAGAGACTCTTTGTTATTTGGTTGCAGGGTTGTTTGAGAGAGATCATCTTCATCCTACGCCTCCCACGGATTGATAAACCTTAGGTCATCCACTTGAGGGAAATTTGCTACTGTCCTACAAACCCGACCACAACAGAAAACAGAAAGAAAATGAAAGTCATTCCCAATGCCTCAGCCATAGGTTCTGTAAAGTATGTTATGTTGTGTACTAGACCTATTGTGTACCTTATCATGAGTTTGGCAAGGGGGTATGATAGTGATCCAGGAGTGGATCACTGGACAGCGGTCGAAGATTATCCTTAGTTACCTAAGAGGACTAAGGAAATATTTCTCGGTTATGGTGGTGACAAAGAGTTCGTCGTAAAGAGTTACGTCGATGCAAGCTTTTACACCAATCCGGATGACTTTGAGTCTCAATCTGGATACATATTGAAAGTGGGAACAATTAGCTAAAGTAGCTCCGTCCAGAGCATTGTAGACATAGAAAATTTGCAAAATACACACGACTCTGAATGTGGCGGACCCGTTGACTAAACTTCTCTCACAAGCAAAACATGATCACAACTTAGTACTCTATGGGTGTAAATCACATAGCGATGTGAACTAGATTATTGACTCTAGTAAACCCTTTTGGTGTTGGTCACATGTCCATGTGAACTATGGGTGTTAGTAATATATAGATATGAACTATTAGTGTTAAATCACATGGCGATGTGAACTAGATTATTAACTCTAGTGCAAGTGGGAGACTGAAGGAAATATGCCATAGAGGCAATAATAAAGCTGTTATTTTATATTTCATTATCGTGATAAATGTCTATTATCCATGCTATAATTGTATTAACCGGAAACTTGATACATGTGTGGATACATAGACAAAACACCGTATCCCTAGTATGCCTCTACTTGACTAGCTCGTTAATCAAAGATGGTTATGTTTCATGACCATAGACATGTGTTGTCATTTGATGAACGGGATCACATCATTAGGGAATGATGTGATGGACAAGACCCATCCGTTAGCTTAGCATAATGATCGTTAAGTTTTATTGCTATTGCTTTCTTCATGACTTATACATGTTCCTCTGACTATGAGATTATGCAACTCCCAAATACCGGAGGAACACCTTGTGTGCTATCAAATGTCACAACATAACTGGATGATTGGAAAGATGCTCTACAGGTGTCTCCAAAGGTGTTTGTTGGGTTGGCATAGATCGAGATTAGGATTTGTCACTCCGTGTATCAGAGAGATATCTTTGGGCCCTCTCGGTAATGCTCATCACTATAAGCCTTGCAAGCAATGTGACTAATGAGTTAGTTAAGGGATGATGCATTACGGAATGAGTAAAGAGACTTGCCGGTAACGAGATTGAACTAGGTATGATGATACCGACGATCAAATCTTGGGCAAGTAACATACTGATGACAAAGGGAACAACGTATGTTGTTGTGCGGTTTAACCGATAAAGATCTTCGTAGAATATGCAGGAACCAATATGAGTATCCAGGTTCCACTATTGGTTATTGATCGGAGATATGTCTCGATCATGTCTATATAGATCTCAAACCCGTAGGGTCCGCATGCTTAACGTTCGATGACGATTTATATTATGAGTTATGTGTTTTGGTGACCGAAGTTTGTTCGGAGTCCCGGATGAGATCACGTACATGACGAGGAGTCTCGAAATGGTCGAGAGGTAAAGATTGATATATTGGAAGGTTACATTCGGACACCGGAATAGTTTCGGCAAGTTTCTGATAAGTTTCGGAGTACCGGGAGGTTACGGGAACCCCCCGGGATATTGTTGGGCCTACAGGGGCCTTAGTGGAGAGAGGAGGAGGAGGCCTGGAGGTGGCGCGCGCCTTCTGATACGTCTTCAACGTATCTATAATTTATGAAGTATTCATGCTATTATATTATCCATCTATGATGTTATATATTCATTTATATGTCATTTTATATGATTTTTGGGACTAACCTATTAACCTAGAGCCCAGTGCCAGTTTCTGTTTTCTCCTTGTTTTTGTGTTTTACAGAAAAGGGATACCAAACGGAGTCCAATTGATGTGCCAACTTTTGAGGATTTTTTATGGACCAAAAGAAGACCACAGAGCATCGGAGTTGGGCCAGAAGAGTCCCGGGCTGCCCACGAGCGTGGGGGTCGCCCCCTAGGGCGCGGCCCCCTATCTTGTGGACAGCCCTGAGACCTCCCTGACGTGAAACCAATGCCAAAAATTCCTATAAATAGAGAAACCTTCGGGAATTAACCTAGATCAGAAGTTCCGCCGCCGCAAGCCTCTGTAGCCACGAGAAATCTATCTAGGCCCTCTCTGGCACCCTGCTGGAGGGGCCCATCATCACCGGAGGCCAGGGAGCAGGATCTCGGAGGGGCCACCAACGCCATGAAGGCCAAGGACCAGAGGGGAAAAGCCATGGAGGAGGAAGCACAAGGGGGAGAACCTCTCCTCCTCTCTCTTGGTGGCACTGGAGTGCCATCAGGAGGGGAATCATCGCCGCGATGTTCATGATTCGCTTATAGTGGGTTGCTAGAGTGACAGAAGCTTAAACCCGAGTAAGGGGGTTGTTGCGTACGGGATAAAAGGGGACTTGATGCTTTAATGCTATGGTTGGGTTTTACCTTAATGAATCTTTAGTATTTGCGGATGCTTGCTAGATTTCCAATCATAAGAGCATATGATCCAAGTAGGAAAAGTATGTTAGTTTATGCCTCTCCCTCATATGAAATTGCAATGACGACTATCGATCTTGTTAACAATTGCTTAGGACAATTCCGCACACCGGTCCACCATTATTCCACACTCGCTATTTACATTATTTAGTAATATATCCTAACTTTATGATAACAGCACCTACTTTTATATTTTAGATCTCCGATATCATACAAAGTTATCCTCTTTATACCCACAACACAGTTTTATCTCTTGTATCTAGTTGGAAGCAAACGTTCGGTGCACGTAGAGTCGTATCAGTGGCAGATAGGGCTTGAGAAAATATTGATCTTACCTTTAGCTCCTTGTGGGTTCGACACTCCATACTTATCACTTCCACCTTTGGGAATTGCTACGATGATTCCCTGCACTTGGGGATTATCAAGCTCTTTTCTGGCGCCGTTGCCGGGGAGCAATAGCGTGGGGTTGATATTCTCGTGTGTGCTTGTTTGCTTTCTTCACTAAGTAGATTTTGTTTTTCCTTTTTGTTTCTGTTTAGTTGTGGGTGAAACATAAAAAAATTTAAAGAATGAAAATACCAAAAAATATTTACTTGCCTCTCATGCCTAAAAAAGTTTTTCAAAAAGAGAAGTGATTGGAAAGTTATGCAATGAAGAAGTGAGGGTCGAGCTTGAGCACTTGTGTTCATGCTCACGGAAACAATGTAGAATTTTTCATGGAAGTTTCTCTGTAAATAATTATCCCCTTGTATATATTCTTTGTATTATAAAAATAATGTGCCAAGCTTTGGTTGTAGGATGATAAAATAGCTTGCTTACTATGTGCTGAACAAAAACAGAAACTTTGTCTGTAGTGCATGAATTTAATTTTTTTACTGGATAGTCAAATGGGTCTGAAACTTTTTGCACATTACTTCTGTACAAAATTTTCAAATTGTCAAATTTATTTCATAATTTTTGGAGTTACATAAGTTTACTAAACTTCCAGATTACTACAGACTGTCCTGTTCTTGACAGATTCTGTTTTCGTGTGTTGTTTGCTTATTTTGATGCATCTATGGCTAGTATGTAGGGTATGAACCATAGAGAAGTTGTGATACATTAGGTTTAACACCAATATAAACAAAGAATGAGTTAATTACAGTACCTTAAAGTGGTAGTTTGCTTTATTACACTAACGGATCTCACAAGTTTTTGTTTAAGTTTTTGTGAATGAAGTCTTTGAAGAACGAGGAGTTACCGATGTGAGAAGAATAAAGAGAGACAAGAGTTCAAGCTTGGGGATGCCCAAGGCACCCCAAGTAAATATTTCAAAGGATACTCAAGCATCTAAGCTTGGGGATGCCCCGGTTGGCATCCCATCTTTCTTCTTCAACAAATATCGGTATACCTCGGTTTTTGTTTTGTTCACATTGTTTGTGACCTTTGTGTTTTTTGTTTTTCTTTAAGAATCATGCTAGTATGAGATAGCTCTTCATTGATTTATAGAATACTTCATGTGCTTCACTTATATCTTTTAAGTATGGTCTTATAGAATTGCTCTTTGTGCTTCACTTAAATCGTTTGAGTATGGTTTTATAGAATGCTTCGTACGCTTCACTTATATATTTTGAGCTTGGATATTGGTTGTACAATGCTCCATGAACTTCACTTATATCTTTTGGAGTATGAATAATACTATAATTTAAAGTGGGTTTGGAAGAGTGTCAACTTTAGGAATTAGTAATCCCACTATCTTGTAGGGTGTTGAATCTTAGTGTGATATTTATGAAAGTGGATTTGGAAGAGTGTCAACTTTAGTTAGTATTCCACTATTTCGGAAGAGGTTCCAATTGAGTATGAGAACAAAGTAGCTATCCATGGTGATACTGAAAATTATTATGTGGGAGGAATATGTGCTTGTAGGAGTTGCAATATTGTCAAGTTTCCCCTCTATGTGCTTAAAGTTTTGAAGTTATACTTGTTTTGCCTTCCTATGCTAGTTGACTTTTGTCCCTATAAATTGTGTGCTCAAAAAATCCCTAGGCATAGGAAGTGAGTTAGATTTAAATGTTCTAGTCATATTATTCATGATGCCCTCTTTGTGTTTCAACTCTTATCTTTTGTGTGAGCATCATTGAAATCATCATGCCTAGCTAAAAGGCATTAAAGAAAAGCGCTTGTTGGGAGACAAACCAATATTTATCCTTACTGTTTTTGTGTGCCCACATGATTAAGCTACTGTATTAATCATGTTTTATGCTTTTTGTTTCAACAAAGTGCCAAGTAAGACCTTTGGGAAGACTTGGGTGAAAGTTAATGTGATCTTGCTGTAAAAACAGAAACTTTGCGCTCACCAGATTAGATGTCATTTTTTACAGAAGAGTGCTCTTGAGTTGATTCTTTTTGCAGAAGATTAATAGACAAATTCCTCACTTCCACCAAGTTATTTCATAATTGTTGGAGTAGCAGAAGTATGGTTATTGTTCAGATCATTACAGACTGTTCTATTTCTGACAGATTCTGTTTTCATTGCATAGTTTGCTTGTTTTCTTGTTTCTATGGCTTATATTTCTCAATATAAATTGTAGAAATGATATGGTACAGTAAGCATTATGTGAAAAAAATTATGAACCTTGTATTTTACAGTACCAAAGTGCATGGTTTACTCTTTATCATACTAACCTATCTCACGAAGATCCATTAAGTTTTGTGTGATTGAAGTTTTCAAGTTTTGGGTGAGATATCGATGTGAGGAGAATAAGGAGTGGAAAGACCCTAAGCTTGGGGATGCCCAAGGCACCCCAAGGTAATATTCAAGCAAGACTCAAGCGCCTAAGCTTGGGGATGCCCCGGAAGGCATCCCCTCTTTCGTCTTCAAAACTATCGGTACACCTTACTCGGAGCTATAGTTTTATTCGTCACATGATACGTGTTTTACTTGGAGCGTCATTTTATTTTGTTAGTATTATCTTGTTGTTATTTAGAATAGTGTTTTGCATCTTTATTTTCAATAAAAATGTCAAGGATAGCCTTTACCATGTTTGTTTTGCTAGTATACATGTTGCTGTTTGAAAACAGAAAGTTTACCGCTGTTGCAAAAATTCCATAGAAAAGCCAGAGCATGATATAATGTTGAAACTTTTTGCATAATGATCTCTGATAAATATACTACAGTGTGAATTTTCTCTCATAATTTTTGGAGTTAGGGAAGTATTGATACTCTTGCATTCTTTACAGGCTGTACTGTTTTGACAGATTGCTGTTATGTTTGCATTGTTTGCATATGTTTGCTTGTTTAATGATTCTATTTGAGGATAGGAGTATTAAATATGCAGAGGCATTTAGTATGCAATGTTGAATAATAATTCTAGTGATTTGTTACAGTAGAAAATGATAAGGTTTTGCATTGGTTTATACTAACCTATCTCACGAGTTCTTGTTGAGTTTGGTGTGGATGAAGCTTTTGATAAATAGAGAAACCATGATATGAGAAGAATTAAGGAGACACAAAAAGTTAAAGCTTGGGGATGCCCAGGGCACCCCAAGATAATATTCTAGGAAGTCTTAAACATCTAAGCTTGGGGATGCCCTGTTAGGCATCCCACCTTTCTTCTTCAACAACTATCGGTTAGTATCGGTTGAACCTAAGTTTTTGCTTCTTCACATGAGTTGTGCTATCCTTGCAACGTAATTTTATTTTGTTTTACTTGCCGTTTGAATAAAATCATTGGATCTGAAATTTTGAATAGAAAAGGAACCCTCCCATGGCTAGTTAACTATTTGCCTACTCAGTATCCTTCACTCGTATCTTTTGGAGTAGTTTGTCATTTACTCATGTGCTTCATGTATATCCTATGAGTAAATGGGGGGAATGAATTGAATGTCATAAATATGAATTTTTATATGTTTCATATGCTTATAACATGGTTAGTGATGACTTCACACATAGAAAGTATGAGGCATAAAAGTTGTTGAGAGTTGGCAAACGTAGTTTCGGTCATCGTTGCAATTAATAGGAAGTAATAAGGAAAGAGAGGTTCACATATAAATATATTATCTTGGACACCTTTTATAATTGTGAAGCACTCATTAAGTATGACATGCTAAAAGAGTTGATGTTGGACAAGGAAGACAACGTAATGGTTTATGTTTTCCGACATCTCAGTTAAAGTATATTGTCATTGACCTTCCAAACATGTTGAGCTTGCATTTCCCCCTCATGCTAGCCAAATTCCTTGCACCAAGTAGAGATACTACTTGTGCTTCCAAATACCCTTAAACACAGTTTTGCCATGAGAGTCCACCATACCTACCTATGGATTGAGTAAGATCCTTCAAGTAAGTTGTCATCGGTGCAAGAAATAAAAATTGCTCTCTAAATATGTATGACTTATTAGTGCAGAGAAAATAAGCTTTGTACGAACTTGTTGTGGGAGTAATAAAAGAGACGGACTGCATAATAAAGGTCCACATACAAGGGGCAATATAAAGTGACGTTCTTTTGCATTAAGATTTTGTGCATCAACCCTAAACGCGCATGACAACCTCTTCTTCTCTTCGCGAAGGGCCTATCTTTTACTTTATGTTTTTACTTTATGCTTGAGTCAAGGTGATCCTCACCTTTTCCTTTTTCATTTTATCCTTTGGCAAGCTCTTTGTGTTTGAAAGATCATGATATATATATCCAATTGGATGTAAGTTAGCATGGGCTATTATTGTTGACATCATCTAAAGGTGAATATGTTGGGAGGCAACACAATAAGCCCCTATCTTTCTCAGTGTCCGACTGAAACTCCATAACCACAAGTATTGCGTGAGTGTTAGCAATTGTAGAAGACTATATGATAGTTGAGTATGTGGACTTGCTGAAAAGCTCTATTCTTGACTCTTTTTGATGTTATGATAAATTGCAATTGCTTCAGTGACTGAGATTATAGTCTGTTAGTTCTCAATGAAGTTTCTGAACCATGCTTGACATTATGAATAGATTGTTACTTGATCATGAAAAGTTTTATGAGATAAGCTACTATTATGACACATATTGATGCTAGAAAAGGTGATCGAAATTACCATTGATAAAACTTGTGCACCTTCTAGCATTCACACTTCATAAATTATTTCTTTTATCATTTACCTACTCGAGGACAAGCAGGAATTAAGCTTGGGGATGCTAATACGTCTCCAACGTATCTAGAATTTATGAAGTATTCATGCTATTATATTATCCATCTATGATGTTTTATATGCATTTGTATGTCATTTTATATGATTTTTGGGACTAACCTATTAACCTAGAGCCCAGTGCCAGTTTCTGTTTTCTCCTTGTTTTTGTGTTTTACAGAAAAGGGATACCAAACGGAGTCCAATTAATGTGCCAATTTTTGAGGATTTTTTATGGACCAAAAGAAGACCACGGAGCATCGGAGTTGGGCCAGAAGAGTCCCGGGCTGCCCACGAGAGTGGGGGCCGCGCCCCCCTAGGGCGCGGCCCCCTATCTCGTGGACAGCCCAGAGACCTCCCTGACGTGAAACCAACGCCAAAAATTCCTATAAATAGAGAAACCTTCGGGAATTAACCTAGATCGGAAGTTCCGCCGCGCAAGCCTCTGTAGCCACAAGAAATAAATCTAGGCCCTCTCTGTCACCCTGCCGGAGGGGGCCATCATGACCGGAGGCCATGGAGGAGGATCTCGGAGGGGCCATCATCGCCATGAAGGCCAAGGACCAGAGGGGAAAAGCCATGGAGGAGGAAGCACAAGGGGGAGAACCTCTCCTCCTCTCTCTTGGTGGCACCGTTGTGCCATCGGGAGGGGAATCATTGCCGCGGTGATCGTCTTCATCAACATCACCATCATCATCATCATCATCCTCACCTTTTTTATGCGGTCCACTCTCCCGCACCCCACTGTAATCCCTACTTGAACATGGTGCTTTATGCTACATATTATGATCCAATGATGTGTTGCCATCTTATGATGTTTTGAGTAGATATCTTTTGTCTTTGAGTTGATTGATGATCTAGATTGGTACGAGTTTTATGTTTTATTTTGGTGCTGTCCTATGGTACCCTCCGTGTCGCGCAAGCGTGAGGGATTCCCGCTGTAGGGTGTTGCAATACGTTCATGATTCGATTATAGTGGATTGCTAGAGTGACAGAAGCTTAAACCCGAGTAAGGGGGTTGTTTCGTATGGGATAAACGGGGACTTGATGCTTTAATGCTATGGTTGGGTTTTACGTTAATGAATCTTTAGTATTTGCGGATGCTTGCTAGAGTTCCAATCACAAGAGCATATGATCCAAGTAGGAAAAGTATGTTAGTTTATGCCTCTCCCTCATATGAAATTGCAATGACGACTATCGATCTTGTTAACAATTGCTTAGGACAATTCCGCACACCGATCCACCATTATTCCACACTCGCTATTTATATTATTTAGTAATATATCCTAACTTTATGATAACATCACCTACTTTTATGTTTTAGCTCTCCGATATCATACACAGTTTTATCTCTTGTTTCTAGTTGGAAGCGTTCGGTGCACGTAGAGTCGTATCAGTGGCAGATAGGGCTTGAGATAATATTGATCTTACCTTTAGCTCCTTGTGGGTTCGACACTCCATACTTATCACTTCCACCTTTGGGAATTTCTACGATGATTCCCTGCACTTGGGATTATCACCTTCCTAGCCAATCCGAATTGGACTAGGTGTGGGGGGGCGCCCCCCTTTCCATCTCCCTCTCCCTCCCTCCCTTCCCCCTTCTCCTACTCCGGAAAGGAAAGAGGAGTCCTACTAGGACTTGGAGTCCTAGTGGGACTCCCCCCCACTTGGCGCGCCCCTAGGCCGGTGTCACATCGCTAGCTTTTGGCAATGCCTAGTGCTAGCTTTTGGTGATGCATCATGTTTAATCTTGAAAGGAACTTGAAATGTGGATTGCTTAAACCCTAGCATCAAAGGAACTCACTAGGTTTAATTAAAATATTCTTAGTGATTACAAATGGCTTTTAAAAATGTTCATCATTTCTTGATAATGCTGGAAACAATAACCAGAGGTGTTGCACATTTTTCCATGACATATTTGGGCTGTGAATTAAATCATATAGTATTTGCATTTGGGCATTTAAATGCTATTAAATATTTTAAATGCTCAAATAATCATAAACTAAAATGTTTACTGTTGGATATATTCTAAACAGTAGCCACGATTAGTTTCATGATTTTTGGGTTTGTTATGGTACTTTAAATAAAGCTCTAAAGCTACAGAAGAACGAGAAAACTGAAACAAATAAAGGAGAGAGAGAGAGAAAGTACCTGGCGCTCACCTGGCAGCCTACCTGGCCCAACTCCAGTGGCCCAGCCCACCACAGCCGCCACCATCTTCAACCTCCTGCCAGTAGGCAGGAGGGCGTGTGCCTGCGCGCGGCAGCACGCGCGCGCCACCTCCTGCTTGCTG
>NC_041387.1:681357929-681390418 GCF_002162155.2 Triticum dicoccoides | reverse complement strand
CGCCCTGGAGATGCCACGCACCTCTCTGCCCCTCTCTCGCTCTCTGGTTCTCTCTCCCCCTCGCTCCTCTGCTTTCCTCCCCATGTCCGAGCATCCCCACCGCCACCGACACCGTTCGCTGCGGCCAGAGCCACTGCCCCACCTCTCCGTCGTGTCTGAAAGAACCGCCCCGTCGCCCTACTCCTCCTCGCCGAGCCACGCGGGTTGGGAAGCCCTGCTTCATCCTGAACGCCGCCGTCTTCTTCCGTGGGATCCGGCGATCCCCGTCATCGCCCCATCGTCTGCAGGCCTTCCCGAGCCCGACGAGTACTTCAACGACGCGCTTTGAGCCTCCGGTCATTTCCCCCCTAACGCCTCGTCATTTTGCACACCGTAGCCGTCGTGTTCATTGAGGCCGAAGCTCACCTCCGCCCGAGCTCGTCGCCGGCGTCAGTCCGGTGACCCTTTGGTCATGCTAGCATGCCCAACATCCTTGTTAGCACGTGCAGCCACCGTAGATGCCAAGCAACGCACGCCTTGCTCACCGTAGCGACGAATCCGTCAACGCCTGAGCTCCGGTCGCCGCTGACCTCGACGCTGTTGTCATTTCCGGCCGACCCAGCAGGTGCTGCTTGCACCGTTGGATGCGCGTGTTCTCCAGCTCCGCGTAGATGCTCTCTGTCGCTCTTTTCGACGCCGGAGGAGCAATCCCGAGCCCTCCACCATTTCTGGCCTTGCCAGCGTCAACTCGCTGGTGGGTTTGACCCACTTTGACCCTGGCTGGACCCCACCTGAGTCAATGACATGTGGGGCTGGCCCCTAACTGAATTAGTTTAAGTTTTAATTAGTGCTAATCACCACTGTTAGGGGTTAATTACCTCGCTAACTAACTCTGTGTCACTGACATGTGGGCCCCAGGCCACTAACTAAACTAGTTTAGTGTTAGTTTAACGCTAACTAAATTAGATTAGTTAGGTTAGTCACTAACAGACGGGACCCACAGGTTAGGTTTGAACTGGACTGGCCCGTTGACTCGCTGATGTCATGCTGACGTCGTGCTGACGCAGTTAATTATTTTCTAGATTTATTTTAATTCATGAAATCCCAGAAAATAGCTAAAACTTATAAATTCATATAAATTCATATAAATTCAACCATAACTCAGAATGAAATAAGTTATATATGAAAAATTATCAGAAAAATCCAATCTATCCATCTGTACCATGTTCATGCATGTTTGAGCAACTTATGCCTGCTGGTCAGGTCAAATCAATTAAATGGCATTTGAATAATCACATATGGAATTTGAATTTGAATCCTGTATTCAAACCAACTTCATTTAAATCGCTGTTAGTTGCATTAGCTCAAATCTCAGCATATTTGCCATGTCATGATCATGCATCATATTGTTGCATTGGATTGATTGTGTTTCCTCTTTGTTTGTCGGTGCTTGTCCCCTCTCAGTAGACGTGTACCGACAATGTGATCGATGACACCGATGAAGAACTATACTATCTTCGGAAGTGCCAGGCAAGCAAAACCCCCCTTGTTCATTCCGATACAATCCTACTCTCTCGCTCCTGCTCTCTTTTACTGCATTAGGACAACAATGATTCATCTGTTACTTGCTGTGGTAGCTGAACCCCTTTATCCTTTGCATGACCTGTCATTGCCACAGTAAATAGATGAAACCCACTAGCATGAGTAGGAGTTGTTTGAGCCCTGTTGTGCCTACTCATTCATGCTTGTTTGTCATGCCTGCTACGGCTTAGAGTTGAGTCAGGTCTGATTCATCGGGGATGAATCAGAGGTGTGTGAACATGTCCTACTGTGTGTGAGTTAAGTGTGTGAACATGATTTGGTAAAGGTAGTGGTGAGAGGCCATGTAGGAGTACATGGTGGGTTGTCTCATTGAAGCCGTCCGTAGTGTCACACCCTAGCTAGTCATGCATCAGAGTGTGTGCATCATGTTTAAATTTCCATTTAATTTGAAATGGGGATCTGTGAAACCCTCAGAATCATTTTGAAAATGATCCAAATAAAAATTTCTCCAAAAGGGTCCAAGAAAATGCTCATGTTGCTCTCTGAAAATATTGGACAGAGATAAAAATCAAACCAATATTTTTAAGAGCTCATAGGTATTTATTTTGGGCATTTGGAATTAATGCATAAATATTTGCATTGGAGATATATTAATTATATATATTAATATATGTCTAAATATTATGCCAATTATAAAGGAGCTCTGGAATAATATATCTAGCTCCTGCAAAAATTGGCATAAGGTAAATAAATGATTTAATATATTTTTTAAATCAAAACAAATGTCAGAAATTAGAAAACAGAAAAATAAATAGCAGGAGGAGCTTACCTGGGCTCCTCCACTGTGCGGCCCAGCCAGCTGGCCGGCCCAGCCAGCAGGCGGCCCAGCCCGCCTCCCTCCTCTGTCGTCTTCGTCCTCGACAGAGGGAGGGGAGTGTGGCCGGCGCGCGCGCGCGCCACCGCGCCACGCCACCTCTCTCCCTGCCTGCCTGCCCTCCCCTCCTCGCTCGATGCCCCGGACGACGCCACGCCTTCCCCCTGCTCTCTCTCACTCTCCCTCAGCTCCTCCCTCCTCTCCCTCGCTCTCTCTCTCACACGGCCGAACACCACCCTCGCCGCCGTTCGCCACAGCAGCCGTCTCCGGCCACCCCTCGCTCCCCCGACTAGCTCAGCGGCTCCGCCTCGACCTCCTCTTCCTCCCCACCGCTCCACGGGTCTCCGGAAGCCCTGCATCGCCGCCACGTCACCGTTCCCCTCCTCGGGCTCCGACCACCGTCGCCGTCGATTCGCCGTCTCCAGCGCGTCCCCGAGCCCGCTTCGACGCCCACTGCAACCGCGGTGAGCTACGCCACCGTTTCCACCTCTTCTCCCCCTCGTTCCCTCACCGTAGCCTCCTCCCCACCACGGCCGAACCTCCGCCGTCGCCGAGCTCGCCGTCGACGCAGCTCCGGTGACCATTTGGTCACCCCGACGAGTCCAACGAGTTCGTAAGGCTCCATAGAGCATCCCTAGCGCCTCGCTTCGCTCGCCTTCGAGCTCCAACCCCGTTTCCGTGCACGACCGAACCCCGGCGGCCGCAGCCGAGCTCGCCGCCGTCGACTCCGGCCACCTCAGGCACGGCCACCACCACCGTTCGACGCGCGGGAGCAAGGGCTCTCCAACGAGCCCAAGCACAGCCTCGCCCGTGCCCTGTAGCGCGATCCCGCATCACGCCGCCGTCTCGGACCTCGCCGGCGTCATGTCGCCGGTGGGGTTTGACTTGTCCGATCTGGGGTTTGACCCCCCAGGGTCACTGACGCGTGGGCCCCGTCGGCCAGGTGGACATCATTAGCGCTAATCACTGTTAGTCAACCCCCTGACACTGACCAGTGGGCCCCAGCGCCACTAATCCCTAATTAGAATTAATTTAAACCTGTTAAACCCCCCTGTCACTGACGTGTGGCCCCCACACGTCAGGTTTGACTCCAGCCAGCCGCAGTTGACCTGCTGACGTCACACTGACGTCATGCTGGCGCAATAATTATATTTCTGGATTTAAATTAAATCAGGAAATTCCAGAATATCAATTAAACTTCAAAAATTCATAACTTTTATTCTGTAACTCCAAATTGGACAAATTATATATGAAAAATGATCAGAAAAATCCAAGCTATCCATCTGTACTATTTTCATGCATGATCAAACAAGTTAAATTGATGTTTTAAGCAGAACAAGGAAAAGCACTTTAAAAGGCCATGTTTGAGTTTGAAATTTGAATCTTTGATTCAAATTTGTTCAAACCCTTCTGGTTTTAGTTGCATTAGCCCAACACACTCATATTGCCATGTTTCATGCATGCATCATTTTGTTGCACATTGTTTGGTGATGGTTGTGTATCGATGTCCTATGCGACAGGTTCTGCCTCCGAGGAGTACCGTGATTACCCTAACGAAGAACCGTATCAGTGCATCGAACCATCAGGCAAGCAACCAACCATTTGATCATATCGATACAATCCCATGTTCTCGCTCCTGCTCTCTTTTACTGCATTAAGACAACGCGTTTCAAACTGCTGTGTGCTACGGTAGTTGAACCCATTTCCTCTGCATGACCTGTCATTGCCACAGTAACTAGATGAAACCCACTAGCATGTGTAGGAGTTGATTGAGCCATATGTATGTGTTGTTCCTACCTTGCTATGCCTGCTATGCTTAGAGTCGTGTCAGGTCTGGTTCATCTGGGTGATGGCTAGAGTGAAATGATTGTGTCGGTAATGAGAGTGGTGTGGTGAACACGATTTGGTAAAGGTATCGATGAGAGGCCATGTAGGAGTACATGGTGGGTTGTTTCATTGAAGCCGACCTTAAGCACTGAGATCTGTATGTGTGATTTAAGATACAGCTACTACCATGCATTGGGCCCTGAAATATGACCCCGCTCGACTTCTTATTCACCCTAGCTCTCTGTCCAGGAGTTGCAAGTAGTTTCTGGTGTTTGTAGCCTACTGGAGGCCGTGGACAGCGCTGACCGTAGGGGTGGGCTGTGATGCGGTAGGTACGTGGCCGGGTGTACCGAATACCCGTTAGGTATCTCGGGAACCCTGTTCACATCGTTCGGGGCCGTATGGGAAACCTCGGCCGGACTCCCTGCAGATGGAACCTGAATAGGCGATAAACCTGGACTAGAGGCTTAAGTGTTTAGGTAGGTCGTGGTCTACACCCACGTCGGCTTTCGCTTGAAGTCTGCCGAGCACATATCGTGTGCAGACGCTAAGTGGTGGAAACATGTATGAAGAAGTACACCCCTGCAGGGTTATCATGATCTATTCGAATAGCCGCGTCCGCGGTAAAGGACTACTTGGTTGCCTATACAGTTCATAGACAAGTAAATGGAAACTGCTAAAAGCCTCAAGATAAGTGTGAGTGCCGAGGAGGGCTCTTCCGTAGGAAGACGGAGGTGGATCCTCGGTAGTGTATTGAAGTGGTGAGTAGTGGACTCGTGTGCGCAAAACCATTTCAAGTTGGAGTATCGTAGGATAGTCTAGCCAAGAGTCAAAGCTGGCTTGCTGCAATAACTCCACCAACCCTTCTTGATAATATGCATGTATGTAGGATCTGATGTAAGTCTTGCTGAGTACCTTTGTACTCATGTTGCTATAATCTACATTTTTACAGAAGACGCTGCAACCCCTTCTGATGGGTTCTATGTAGACGTTGACATCAACGAGTAGGCTAAAGACCCAGGTGGTAACCCTGAGCTTGTGAAGGACCACGTAGTATAGCTAGGCTTTCCAAGCCTCTTTTATTTTACTAGTTGTCTGTACTCAGACAATGTACTTCCGCTGCTGTTTTGTATGACTGTATGACTTGTATGTTGGGTCGTGAGACCCGTATCTTTGTGTATGTTATGTATGGCTCCCTGAGCCTTAAATAAAGTACTTGTGTTGTAGAGTCATGTTGTGATGCTTCGTTGTATTTGCACATATCGAGCATATTGTGTGTATGATTGAAATGCTTGGTATGTGTGGGATCTGACTACCTAGTTGTTTATCTTTAGTAGCCTCTCTTACCGGGAAATGTCTCCTAGTGTTACCGCTGAGCCATGGTAGCTTGCTACTGCTCTGGAACACTTAGGCTGGCCGGCATGTGTCCTTCTTCGTTCCTGTGTCTGTCCCTTCTGGGAAATGTCACGCTTTGAGTAACCGGAGTCCTGTTAGCCCGCTACAGCCCGGTTTACCAGAGTCCTGCTAGCCCAGTGCTACAGCCCGGACCCACTTGCTGATGACCGACACGTTCGAAGCTGGGTCATGGATGCCTGTCCCTGTAAGTCTGTGCCACTTTGGGTTTACGACTAGTCATGTTAGCCCGGGCTCTTTATCATATGGATGCTAGCGACATTATCATATACGTGAGCCAAAATGCGCAAACGGTCCCGGGCAAAGGTAAGGCGACACCCGTGGGGATACCGTGCGTGAGGCCGCAAAGTGATATGAGGTGTTACCGGCTAGATCGATGTGACATCGAGTCGGGGTCCTGACAGCGTTGGCATCAGAGCCGGACTGCCTGTAGGTTCTCCAAGCCAAACTGGTCGATGTTGAGTCTAGAAATTCTTTAGTTATATTTAGGGGAATTGTTTGCGGGTTGGAACGTAAGGCTCTTTTTACTCCTTTATCTTATGACATTCTGATCTGAGTCAGTCCATTCTTCCACCGGGGGTTAAGGAATTAGGATCTATTCTCTCTATCAGGATCACGTGTTACTAATCAGTAGTACCTTATAAGTTTGATGGATACAAGCCTAGTTCAGTTCTACTACCACATTATGTTGCTAGGATGGTCTCAGAACTTGATATGATGATGATGAGTGTGTATGTAATCCTTTGTCAAATGTCTCAAAATCCTTCTTGAGCATTTACAGCTGTTATGCTGCCGAAATTTTGCTAGAAATTCTAATGCCCTTGCATTATGATTGTGCTTTCAGATGGCCACTCGCGACCTCAATCAAGTGGTTCGCCTGACTCGATGCCTAGATGTACCCGGCCATACTGCCAAGTTGGTCAGGGTAATGACTGAGGCTGGATACCGCTGGTATCCTGAGTACACGGTCGAAGAGCAATTCCGAGACTTTAATCAAAGCCAGTATCTCTGCACTGTCAGGATATTTCCATCTTATCCTGGATCCACCGAGCCTCTTCACTGCTCCTATGGACTCGGGGTTACTATTGAGATGGCTGTGAAGGACGCCGCCTACTCTATGATGACCATTATGCGAGTCAGATCTGGACTATTTCGGGACTCTGATTTCCGGTATATGCCAGGATCACTTCCGGGAGCACAAGGGTATCTCCAGGCTATCTATGCTGACCCCACTCAGGAGGATTCACGGACTCGCACCACTGCTGAGATGCTCGAGGATAAGGACCGTGAAAATCGGGCCTTGAGGTTAGAGCTCTTCAATACCCGTGCTGACCACTGGGCCACTTTGACTCGGTTCGCACCAGCGGTGCAAGCTGGATATTCAGATATGCGCGATCTCTATCCTGTGAGATCTGCTCTGCCAGACGTGATGGTTTGGCGTGATGTAGGAGGCATCACCCCACCTCGCGGTCCCCGCAGGCCACCGTCTGTTGGTCCACGACCTCATCCTAGCCCCTATGGTCCACAAGCTCCGCGAGATCGTCTGTTTCCGGATGATCATGTTGAGCTTCCAGGCTATGGAGGTGACTTCTACGAGGACTACTACGGATCGGTCTGAGTTAGTGGTAGTATCACTAGTTCGCACTAGCTGTGTCTTCTATCGTCCCGCGTGACTCGTGGGATATGACCTAGTTTGTACTCTTTCTGGAGGTGTAGAAAAATAATGTATAGGAGCTTGGGATGCCTCCGATGAGATGTAATCCTCTTTTCACCGTAATAGTACCTTGTTTGGTCTTGTACTAAACCCTGTATGGTGTGTATGACGATGGAATAAAAGAAGCAGTTTCTGTATCTACCATGTCATACGGATGATCATCTTGCATTTCGAGTTATTCCTTACATTTTATATCCTATGTCGGAATTCTGTCATCCTGACTAAATCATTATCTTGTTTACCTAGGATGGTCAACACGCGCACTAACCCTGCTCCTCAAGAGCAGACCGAAGGCAGTGAAGCCAGGGATGCAAATCTGCCTCATCCTCCTTCACTAGCCGTATGATGGAAGCTGAGAGAAACAAGCGGGAGACCAACCGTTTGTTGGAGCGTATTGAACAGAACACGGCACACCATCAGAGGACTAACGTGGTGTCACTCAGTGATTTTATCAAATTACATCCACCCACGTTCCACCACTCCGTCGAGCCTCTCGACGCTGATGACTGGCTTCGCAGTATTGCTCACAAACTGCGTTCCGCGCTGGTAGCGGAGGCTGACAAGGTCACTTTTGCTGCATATCATCTTGAAGGCCCCGCCAGTCTATGGTGGGAGAATTATGGAGCTATGCGCCCAGCGGGCCATGTCACCACTTGGGCTGAGTTCATTGAGGCTTTCCGTGAACATCACATTCCGGAGGGTCTCATGGACCGTAAACGTGAAGAATTTTGCAGTTTCACCCAAGGCCGACTTTCTGTGGATGTTTACAGCAGGGAGTTTGGTAATCTCGCACGATATGCAACCGAGGAAGTTTCTACCGACGCCAAGAAGCAAGCAAGGTTCCGTAAGGGCCTTAGTCCTGAGCTTCGCCGCGACCTCCGTCTGCATGAGTGCACATCTTTCCAGAAACTTGTCAACAAAGCCATCCGTGCTGAAACTGGTCAGACTGACTATGACGCAACACGCAAGCATGGCCGTGACATGGGTTCCTCATCCGGTGCTGGTCCTCAGAAGCGCCGCGTGTGGGTACCCAACACCGTCCTGCCACCCAGGTTCACACCGAGGCCATCTTTCCAGGCGCCTCGCCCTGTTCAACAGTCTGCCCCGGCCAAGCCCTATGGGGGTCCAACCAATAATGCTCCTCCACGTACCAGTTCCGTGACTTGTTTCAAGTGTGGGGAATCTGGTCACTATATGCGTGAGTGTCCCCAGACCAACCCCAACCAGTCTGCTAAAGCTGTTGGCCGTGGCAAGCCGACAGGAAAAATATTCCACGCCAAACCGGTCACCGCCTCACGTGGCCATGTCAACTGTATCTCTGCCGAAGAAGCTCAAGAGGATCCCAACGTCGTTCTCGGTACGCTTCTTGTTAACTGCCACCCGACATCTGTTCTTTTCGATACAGGAGCCTCTCATTCATTTATATCCGAGAACTATGCTCGTTTGCATAACGTTGCATTCTGTGACATGCCATCCACTATGGAAATTCCTACTCCCGGGTCTAGATGGCAGACCTCTAGGGTAAGTTATGGAAATGAAATCCAAGTCGACAGACTTGTTTTCCTTGCATCGTTGATAGCCCTTAAATTTTCAGATATTAATATCATTTTGGGTATGGACTGGATGTCAGCTCATCATGCCAAAATTGATTGCTTCTCTAGCACTGTTCAACTCACCCATCCTTCGGGGAAGATAGTCAATGTCTTGACCCGAATAGCCAAGCGACAATTATACTCTCTTAACGCTAGCCCTTTGCCAGACCTTGAGGACGTTCTGGTAGTCCGTGACTTCCCGGATGTCTTTCCAGAAGAATTGCCAGGTGTTCCACCTGACAGGGATGTTGAGTTCGTAATAGACCTCATTCCAGGAACCGTTCCGATTGCTAGAAGACCTTATAAGATGGCACCCTTAGAACTAGCCGAGCTTAAGAAACAACTTGATGCGTCCTTGAAAAAGGGTTTCATCCGACCTAGCTCATCTCCGTGGGCTTGCCCCGTCCTATTCGTCAAGAAGAAGGATGGTACGGACCGGATGGTTGTAGATTACCGACCTGTCAATTTGGTCACAATCAAGAACAAATATCCACTTCCCAGGATCAACGATCTGTATGATCAGCTCGCTGGATCCTCAGTCTTCTCCAAGATGGATTTGAGGTTGGGCTACCATCAAATAAAAATCAGAAACGGGGACATTCCTAAAACGGCCTTTGTTACTCGTTATGGCCAATACGAGTACACTGTCATGTCCTTCGGTTTAACCAACGCCCCAGCCACCTTTTCTCGGTTAATGAACTCAATCTTCATGGAGTATTTGGATAAATTCGTCGTGGTTTACCTCGATGATATACTCATCTACTCCAAGAACGAGGAAGAACATGCCGAACATCTAAGGCTAGTGTTGAAGAAACTTCGAGAGCATCGCCTTTATGCCAAATTTTCTAAATGTGAATTCTGGTTGTCAGAAGTGACCTATCTGGGTCATGTAATATCTGGTAAAGGTATTGCAGTTAACCCTGAGCGAGTTCAAGCCGTCCTTAATTGGACTCCACCTGAATCGGTCAAGCAAGTTCGGAGTTTTCTGGGCTTAGCGAGCTATTGTCGTCGCTTTGTCGAGAACTTCTCCAAAGTTGCCAAACCTCTAACCGAACTCCTCAAGAAGGATAATAAGTTCGAATGGACTCCACAATGTGAGCACAGCTTTCAGGAACTGAAAAGACGCCTGACTTCTGCTCCCGTACTGGTACCGCCAGACTTCTCCAAGGACTTTGTTATCTACTGCGACGCCTCGCGACAAGGACTAGGTTGCATTCTCATGCAAGATCGACACGTAATTGCTTACGCTTCACGGCAATTGCACCCACATGAGGAGAATTATCCTACTCATGGTCTAGAGCTTGCAGCCGTAGTCTATGCACTTAAGACCTGGCGACATTACCTCCTCGGTAATCATTGCGAAATATTCACTGATCACCAAAGCCTGAAGTACATCTTCACCCAACCGGATCTGAATCTCAGGCAAAGACGTTGGGTTGAGTTGATCACAGACTTCGACTTAGGAATAACCTACACCCCAGGGAAAGCCAACGTCATGGCTGATGCGCTAAGTCGTAAATCTTATTGTAACAACCTGATGTTACAACAAAGTCAACCGCTTCTCCATGAGGAATTCCGGAAACTTAACCTTCACATTGTTCCTCAAGGTTATCTTTCCACCTTGGTAGCAAAACCTACCCTTACGGATCAAATCATCGCTGCCCAAAAGCGAGATAAGGGAATATCCAAAATCAAAGAGAACATTGCTAGCGGAGGTGCTAGTTGTTTCTCCACAAATGATCATGGTGTTGTGTACTTTGAGGACCGTCTAGTGGTTCCCAAGAACCAGCATCCACGGCAGTTGATCCTTAAGGAGGCTCATGAATCTCCTCTCACTATTCATCCTGGTAGTACTAAGATGTATCAGGACCTACGCCAGAGGTTCTGGTGGACTAGGATGAAGAGAGAAATTGCTCAGTATATTGCTAATTGCGACGTCTGTCGTCGTGTAAAAGCAGAGCATCAACGGCCTGCTGGCACCCTTCAACCCTTAGCTATTCCTGAATGGAAATGGGATAAAATTGGTATGGATTTCATTACCGGTTTTCCCAGGACCAGGAGAGGGAATAATGCTATCTTCATCGTTGTCGATCGTCTTTCCAAAGTAGCCCATTTCCTACCTGTTCGTGAGAGTATAACCGCTAGCCAGCTGGCAGACTTATACATCTCCCGAATAGTGTCCCTCCATGGTGTTCCTTTGGAAATCAACTCGGATCGAGGAAGTCTTTTCACCTCGCGATTTTGGGAAAGTTTCCAAAATGCTATGGGAACCCGTCTCTCCTTTAGCACCGCTTTCCACCCTCAGTCGAGTGGTCAAGTGGAACGCGTCAACCAGATTCTAGAAGACATGCTTCGAGCCTCTATTATCTCATTTGGAATGGATTGGGAGAAGTGCCTTCCATTTGCCGAATTCGCTTACAACAACAGCTATCAATCTAGCTTGGGTAAAGCCCCTTTTGAAGTTCTCTATGGACGACGGTGTCGAACACCCCTTAACTGGTCAGAGACCGGGGAAAGACAATTCTTTGGCCCGGATATGATTCAGGAAGCAGAAGAACAAGTTCGCATCGTTCGTGAAAAGTTGAAAACAGCCCAATCTCGTCAAAAGAGTCAATATGACCGAAAACATAAGGCTATGACTTTCGAGGTTGACGAGAAGGCTTATCTTCGGGTCACCCCTCTGAAGGGAACCCATCGTTTCGGTATCAAAGGCAAATTGGCTCCTCGTTACATTGGACCTTTTCGCATTCTCGCCAAACGAGGAGAAGTTGCCTACCAGTTGGAACTACCTTCGCATCTCTCCAGAGTCCATGATGTCTTCCACGTTTCTCAACTTAGGCGTTGCTTCTCGGATCCTATCCGTGGAGTGGACCACGAAACGCTTAATCTCCAGGATAATCTTACATATCGAGAGTACCCCATTCGTATCCTCGATCAGGCCGAGCGTACCACTCGACGTCAGAACATCAAGTTCCTCAAAGTTCAGTGGTCTCATCATTCTGAGGATGAAGCAACTTGGGAAAGGGAGGATCGTCTTCGACTTGAGTATCCCGCCCTCTTCCCGGAGGAACCCAAATCTCGGGACGAGATTCTTTTGAGTGGGGGTGAGTTGTCACACCCTAGCTAGTCATGCATCAGAGTGTGTGCATCATGTTTAAATTTCCATTTAATTTGAAATGGGGATCTGTGAAACCCTCAGAATCATTTTGAAAATGATCCAAATAAAAATTTCTCCAAAAGGGTCCAAGAAAATGCTCATGTTGCTCTCTGAAAATATTGGACAGATATAAAAATCAAACCAATATTTTTAAGAGCTCATAGGTATTTATTTTGGGCATTTGGAATTAATGCATAAATATTTGCATTGGAGATATATTAATTATATATATTAATATATGTCTAAATATTATGCCAATTATAAAGGAGCTCTGGAATAATATATCTAGCTCCTGCAAAAATTGGCATAAGGTAAATAAATGATTTAATATATTTTTTAAATCAAAACAAATGTCAGAAATTAGAAAACAGAAAAATAAATAGCAGGAGGAGCTTACCTGGGCTCCTCCACTGTGCGGCCCAGCCAGCTGGCCGGCCCAGCCAGCAGGCGGCCCAGCCCGCCTCCCTCCTCTGTCGTCTTCGTCCTCGACAGAGGGAGGGGAGTGTGGCCGGCGCGCGCGCGCGCCACCGCGCCACGCCACCTCTCTCCCTGCCTGCCTGCCCTCCCCTCCTCGCTCGATGCCCCGGACGACGCCACGCCTTCCCCCTGCTCTCTCTCACTCTCCCTCAGCTCCTCCCTCCTCTCCCTCGCTCTCTCTCTCACACGGCCGAACACCACCCTCGCCGCCGTTCGCCACAGCAGCCGTCTCCGGCCACCCCTCGCTCCCCCGACTAGCTCAGCGGCTCCGCCTCGACCTCCTCTTCCTCCCCACCGCTCCACGGGTCTCCGGAAGCCCTGCATCGCCGCCACGTCGCTGTTCCCCTCCTCGGGCTCCGACCACCGTCGCCGTCGATTCGCCGTCTCCAGCGCGTCCCCGAGCCCGCTTCGACGCCCACTGCAACCGCGGTGAGCTACGCCACCGTTTCCCCCTCTTCTCCCCCTCGTTCCCTCACCGTAGCCTCCTCCCCACCACGGCCGAACCTCCGCCGTCGCCGAGCTCGCCGTCGACGCAGCTCTGGTGACCATTTGGTTACCCCGGCGAGTCCAACGAGTTCATAAGGCTCCATAGAGCATCCCTAGCGCCTCGCTTCGCTCGCCTTCGAGCTCCAACCCCGTTTCCGTGCACGACCGAACCCCGGAGGCCGCAGCCGAGCTCGCCGCCGTCGACTCCGGCCACCTCAGGCACGGCCACCACCACCGTTCGACGCGCGGGAGCAAGGGCTCTCCAACGAGCCCAAGCACAGTCTCGCCCGTGCCCTGTAGCGCGATCCCGCATCACGCCGCCGTCTCGGACCTCGCCGGCGTCATGTCGCCGGTGGGGTTTGACTTGTCCGACCTGGGGTTTGACCCCCCAGGGTCACTGACGCGTGGGCCCCGTCGGCCAGGTGGACATCATTAGCGCTAATCACTGTTAGTCAACCCCCTGACACTGACCAGTGGGCACCAGCGCCACTAATCCCTAATTAGAATTAATTTAAACCTGTTAAACCCCCCCTGTCACAGACGTGTGGCCCCCACACGTCAGGTTTGACTCCAGCCAGCCGCAGTTGACCTGCTGACGTCACACTGACATCATGCTGGCGCAATAATTATATTTCTGGATTTAAATTAAATCAGGAAATTCCAGAATATCAATTAAACTTCAAAAATTCATAACTTTTATTCTGTAACTCCAAATTGGACAAATTATATATGAAAAATGATCAGAAAAATCCAAGCTATCCATCTGTACTATTTTCATGCATGATCAAACAAGTTAAATTGATGTTTTAAGCAGAACAAGGAAAAGCACTTTAAAAGGCCATGTTTGAGTTTGAAATTTGAATCTTTGATTCAAATTTGTTCAAACCCTTCTGGTTTTAGTTGCATTAGCCCAACACACTCATATTGCCATGTTTCATGCATGAATCATTTTGTTGCACATTGTTTGGTGATGGTTGTGTATCGATGTCCTATGCGACAGGTTCTGCCTCCGAGGAGTACCGTGATTACCCTAACGAAGAACCGTATCAGTGCATCGAACCATCAGGCAAGCAACCAACCATTTGATCATATCGATACAATCCCATGTTCTCGCTCCTGCTCTCTTTTACTGCATTAAGACAACGCGTTTCAAACTGCTGTGTGCTACGGTAGTTGAACCCATTTCCTCTGCATGACCTGTCATTGCCACAGTAACTAGATGAAACCCACTAGCATGTGTAGGAGTTGATTGAGCCATATGTATGTGTTGTTCCTACCTTGCTATGCCTGCTATGCTTAGAGTCGTGTCAGGTCTGGTTCATCTGGGTGATGGCTAGAGTGAAATGATTGTGTCGGTAATGAGAGTGGTGTGGTGAACACGATTTGGTAAAGGTATCGATGAGAGGCCATGTAGGAGTACATGGTGGGTTGTTCCATTGAAGCCGACCTTAAGCACTGAGATCTGTATGTGTGATTTAAGATACAACTACTACCATGCATTGGGCCCTGAAATATGACCCCGCTCGACTTCTTATTCACCCTAGCTCTCTGTCCAGGAGTTGCAAGTAGTTTCTGGTGTTTGTAGCCTACTGGAGGCCGTGGACAGCGCTGACCGTAGGGGTGGGCTGTGATGCGGTAGGTACGTGGCCGGGTGTACCGAATACCCGTTAGGTATCTCAGGAACCCTGTTCACATCGTTCGGGGCCGTATGGGAAACCTCGGCCGGACTCCCTGCGGATGGAACCTGAATAGGCGATAAACCTGGACTAGAGGCTTAAGTGTTTAGGTAGGTCGTGGTCTACACCCACGTCGGTTTTCGCTTGAAGTCTGCCGAGCACATATCGTGTGCAGACGCTAAGTGGTGGAAACATGTATGAAGAAGTACACCCCTGCAGGGTTATCATGATCTATTCGAATAGCCGCGTCCGCGGTAAAGGACTACTTGGTTGCCTATACAGTTCATAGACAAGTAAATGGAAACTGCTAAAAGCCTCAAGATAAGTGTGAGTGCCGAGGAGGGCTCTTCCGTAGGAAGACGGAGGTGGATCCTCGGTAGTGTATTGAAGTGGTGAGTAGTGGACTCGTGTGCGCAAAACCATTTCAAGTTGGAGTATCGTAGGATAGTCTAGCCAAGAGTCAAAGCTGGCTTGCTGCAATAACTCCACCAACCCTTCTTGATAATATGCATGTATGTAGGATCTGATGTAAGTCTTGCTGAGTACCTTTGTACTCATGTTGCTATAATCTACATTTTTACAGAAGACGCTGCAACCCCTTCTGATGGGTTCTATGTAGACGTTGACATCAACGAGTAGGCTAAAGACCCAGGTGGTAACCCTGAGCTTGTGAAGGACCACGTAGTATAGCTAGGCTTTCCAAGCCTCTTTTATTTTACTAGTTGTCTGTACTCAGACAATGTACTTCCGCTGCTGGTTTGTATGACTGTATGACTTGTATGTTGGGTCGTGAGACCCGTATCTTTGTGTATGTTATGTATGGCTCCCTGAGCCTTAAATAAAGTACTTGTGTTGTAGAGTCATGTTGTGATGCTTCGTTGTATTTGCACATATCGAGCATATTGTGTGTATGATTGAAATTCTTGGTATGTGTGGGATCTGACTACCTAGTTGTTTATCTTTAGTAGCCTCTCTTACCGGGAAATGTCTCCTAGTGTTACCGCTGAGCCATGGTAGCTTGCTACTGCTCTGGAACACTTAGGCTGGCCGGCATGTGTCCTTCTTCGTTCCTGTGTCTGTCCCTTCGGGGAAATGTCACGCTTTGAGTAACCGGAGTCCTGTTAGCCCGCTACAGCCCGGTTTACCGGAGTCCTGCTAGCCCAGTGCTACAGCCCGGACCCACTTGCTGATGACCGACACGTTCGAAGCTGGGTCATGGATGCCTGTCCCTATAAGTCTGTGCCACTTTGGGTTTACGACTAGTCATGTCAGCCCGGGCTCTTTATCATATGGATGCTAGCGACATTATCATATACGTGAGCCAAAATGCGCAAACGGTCCCGGACAAAGGAAAGGCGACACCCGTGGGGATACCGTGCGTGAGGCCGCAAAGTGATATGAGGTGTTACCGGCTAGATCGATGTGACATCGAGTCGGGGTCCTGACACGTAGGAACTGAGTTCTATGTTTGTGATCCATGAAACAGCTACTACCATGCATTGGGCCCTGAAATATGACCCCGCTCGACTTCTTAATCACCCTTGTCCTCTGTCCAGGAGTTGCAAGTAGTTTCTAGTGTTTGTAGTATGCTGGAGGCCGTGCGCAGCGCTGACCGGAGGGGTGGGCTGTGATGCGGTAGGCACGTGGCCGGGTATGCCGGGCGCCCGTTTGGTGTCACGGAACCCTGTACAATCATTCGGGGCCGTATGTGGAAACCTTGGCCGGACTCCCTGCGGATGGAACCTGAATAGGCGATGAACCTGGACTAGAGACTTGAGTGTTTAGGTAGGTCGTGGTCTACTCCCACGTCGGTTTTCGCTTGAAGTCCGCCGAGCACATGTCGTGTGCAAACGCTAAGTGGTGGAAACATGTATGAAGAAGTACACCCCTGCAGGGTTAACATCATCTATTCGAATAGCCGTGACCGCGGTAAAGGACTTCGACTTTTAGCTTGCTACCTCAGCTATGATCTTGTGCCCTCGGCAGGATCTAGTAGATAGTCATGCTTCTCAGCCTTATTCATTTGTAGATGTCTGTACTCAGACATGTTAAGCTTCCGTTTGTGCTTTGACTTGTATGCTCTGAATGTTGGATCATGAGACCCATGTTTGTAATATCTCGCTCCTTGAAGCCTATTGAATAAAATACTTGAGTTTTAGAGTCATGTTGTGATGCCATGTTGTATTTGCACATATCGAGCATATTGTGTGTATGTTATTGAAATGCTTGGTATGTGTGGGATCTGACTATCTAGTTGTTTATCCTTGGTAGCCTCTCTTACCTGGAAATGTCTCCTAGTGCTTCCATTGAGCCTTGGTAGCTTGCTACGGCTCTGGAACACTTAGGCTGGCTGGCATGTGTCCTTCTTCATTCCTATGTCTGTTCCTTCGGGGAAATGTCACGCGGTGTCTACCGGAGTCCTGTTAGCCTGCTACAGCCTGGTTTACCGGAGTCCTGCTAGCCCAGCTGCTACAGCCCGGATTCACTCGCTAATGACCGACACGTTCGTTGTTGGGTCATGTATGCCTATCCCTGTAAGTTAGTGCCACTTTGGGTTCACGACTAGCCATGTCAGCCAGGGCTCCTTGTCATATGGATGCTAGCGACACAATCATATACGTGTGCCAAAAGGCGCAAACGGTCCCGGGCCTGGTAAGGCGACACCCGTGGGAATACCGTGCGTCAGGCCGCAAAGTGATATGAGGTGTTACATGCTAGATCGGTATGGCATTGAGTCGGGGTCCTGACAGCTTTGGTATCAGAGCCTGACTGCCTGTAGGATTACCAAGCCAAATTGGTCGAAGTTGAGTCTAGAAATTCTTTAGTTATATAAGGGAATTGATTGTGGGATGGAACGTAAGGCTCTTTTTACTCCTTATACCTTATGCCTTCTGATCCGAGTCATCTTATCTTTCCTACGGGGTTAAGGAACTAGGCTTTCTCTTCTTTCTATCAGGATCACGTGTTACTAATCTGTAGACTTGTAAGATTGTTGGACTTAAGCCCCAGTTCAGTTTCTAATACCTCTGTGTGTTCATAGTTGGTCTCGGAATCTTGTTATTGTGCTTCTGAGTGGCTATGCCACCATTTTTGTAGCATGTCTCAAATTCTTTTGAGCATTTACAGCCGTCATGCTGCCCGAGTCATCCTAGCTTTCTAAATAGTCTAAAGCATTTGGAAAATCCCTTCCTCTCGTTTCGATGTCCCTTTGGGCCAGATTAACCACAGTGATCGGTGAGTTGAGGTACACTATTGCCTCGACGTATATGTTGGAGCTATTATTATGACTCTAGGTGTCTTAGTTAATCATCTAGTAATCCAGCTATGTATTGTGTTCCTAGTGTGATGATTCTGGCCATCATTCTCGAAAGCATCCCGTGATGCCACCTAGTGGTAGGTATTCTACTCCTGGGTTTCTGAACCCGAGATTCACCCCACCTACTTCATTTGATAGTGTTTGCTCGTTCCTTTAGATTATTAGTAACCTTTACGATAGTCCTCAAGGTCCGTGGTATTTCCTTCTTCCAATACCATGAACTGCTTATGGCGGGAGTTCCTCGCTGAATTGAAAGTTCACAACCAGAGTGCTCTTGACGAGTCCTCGATTCTAAGCTGTTATTCTACCAGATCTACCCTTCTGCATGGGTTATCCGGAAGAAATGTGTTGAACTCGTTCGACATGCTAATCCATGCATCCACAACTCAGAAAATCATATGTTCTTTTGAGTTTTCCCTTTTTAGTTGTTTTCTAGCCCTCGTCTATCAATTGATAGTCAGGAGTGGTTGTGCATCTATGATCATCAATGCCTTTTACTCCTGTGGTCCGTCAAGCCATTCTATTCCGGAATGACTAGGAGAAACAAACTCCAGTACCTCATCCATATCCAGGATCGGGTCAAAGTAGTTATATCCCGTAGATCAAAATGCCAACCCAGCTTTTGTTCTATTCTACCCTGAAGTATTACCCTCTTTATGTGAGGAATGTCATGAGGATTGCACCTTCTCTTATGGATTCTTGACGTAGTGATACTTCTTGCCATCATTGTTCATTCCTCGGCCCCCGTTTATTGTAACCGGAACGCCGACAAGTGAATCATGATGTGTTAAATCAATACCCCTAGCAACCATGTTGCTTAGTGGTTAATGGACGAAAATCTCATTCTTAGTGTGTTGGTTATGGAATCATCATTCTAAGATTGATCTTCCTACCTAGTCCTTATTTCCGGTGCACCCTCCGATCAATGAGTTAGGATTGTATCAATCCCTCGCTCTGTCGATCATATCGTCTTGCCCTGAAAAGCAAGATTGTTCTCGAGCTTAGTAACATATGGTGGTTCATGATTTTCTGAATGTCTTCTCGGAAGTATCACCAGGTTGTCACCTGACCGCTATGTTAAGCTCGTGATCAAGTTGGTTTCTCTATGAACCAACCCTTCTCCAAGAATCTGTGTCGATACCCCGAGCGAGTTGGTTAGGCTAAACAACAAATTGGAGAGTTGGAAGATGAAAGCTTATCCGACTTAGTTCAATTTAAGGGATATCTTGTGTGTGTGTGTGTGTGTGTGTGTGTGTGTGTGTTGAAGATAGATGATATCTTCCTTGAATGAACCTCGT
This sequence comes from Triticum dicoccoides, assembly GCF_002162155.2. Taxonomy (NCBI): domain Eukaryota; kingdom Viridiplantae; phylum Streptophyta; class Magnoliopsida; order Poales; family Poaceae; genus Triticum; species Triticum dicoccoides. The sequence continues at coordinate 681,371,067 of NC_041387.1, read as the reverse complement.
GGTCAATTATTGGATCTATTGTCTTGCCAAAACTTTGATTTGAGCATGGGTTATCCTCAAATCAAATTAGAACCAACGATGTTCGTAATGTTGTCTTAGTCTTGGTTGACTCCTCGGGCATACACCATTATATCCTTTGGTCTGACCAATGCTATCACCTTGTTCACATAATTATGGAATTCCATTTACATGGAAATCTCGATGACTTGTTGTTGAGCTCATCAGCAGCATTGTGTCTCCTCCATGATTCGTGTTGCACATCCAACTAGTATTGGAAACTTCTATAAGCATTTCTTCATGCTAGCTCATGAAGCATATGTTCGGATGTAAGAAGAGACTTCCTCCAGTTCATGTGCATTTGATGCAAGTTGCCGCCGTGGATTCGAGAAAGTCAATGTTGCTTCCTTTGGAATCATCCCAAATCGGTCATGCATACGTGCGAAGTATTCTGTGGTTCGGAGACTTGCAACCTTCATTATATATGTGTCCCTAGCACACCAAGCCACTGATTGATTTTTTCAAGGTTAATAAGTTCTAAGTGCTAGTCCCGAAGGTACCAGACGGATTTGTACAAGATTTCGTTATCCTCTATGATGGTTCCCCACCTGCACTTGGTAGTGTTTTACTATAACTCTACTACGTGGTCATACTTGTCTGCGACAGCGTGTTCACATGTATGTAGCAGAAACGGCTCATTTTTTGGAGCTTGATATCGTAGTTCATTCCCCTAGAATCTCGCAATGCCATCTTGTCGATTTGTGTTGCAAACTTTCATTTTTCTTTCTAGACTTGATGAGTCTGGAATATTCTGACACCAACCGGATCTGAATCTCAGGCAGTTATGATGGTTGGAACGTTTTTTCAAGAACTATAATATTGGTCTCACCATAACCGGTAAAGTGGATGTCATGGCCAACACACTCAGCTGGAGGACCTAATATTGTAGTATCTTGATTGAGGAAGTTGGCCACCTCCCCATAAGGACTCCATAGGATATACTCCAGAAGTTGTCCCTTATGGATATATGTATTTCCGAAGTCCGACCTTTTACTTGATGATTCTAGGTACCAAACCATTTTAGTAAATGGGTGGCGCTAGCACATCAAGGATAACATTAGAAGCGGAGTGCTAAATGTCTCTTGGTCGATCATCCAGATTTTGTCCCCTTGGCCTCGCTAAGGTGAAATCTGAGAAAGTGTTATCTTCCTTGCATCTGCTTCCTCCACCAATACTCATCATGGTAGTATATTGTGTTGCGAGGATCCTTGACATGGATGTTGGTAAAACCTTGATGAATATGGAAACACTCAAGTTCTTGAGAGCACACGCAAGATCTAGGTGTTATCATCGGCACCAACTGGGATTGCTTCCAGTTTCCTCGGTTATGCTATAACCCTTTCAAACAGTGGAATCACTCTCTACTGATGGGGTTCCTCCCCAGTTACTAGAATCATTCCCAACATTTGCATGTCATTCCCAGCTTGCACCGCCAATGTGCCATTCTACCATGGGTTCCATCCATTTCCGATGATAAGCTAAAATCATTCCTTGCATTGTCTTCAACAAGGTAATCCACATCATCCATTCTAGTTAGGCATGCCATTCCTTCGCACCCCGCCAAACGATCGTTTGTGAATTGCCTTAGCCTGGTATGGAGAGTTTCAATGATCCTTTCCGATAGAGTTTCTTTCCGACGTCATCAAGTTGGATGAAGATCTCAAAAGCAAAGACGTTAAGATCAATATGAAGCAATAAATCAACATCTTTGAGAAGGACAGTTGGATCGTGAAGATTGTGTTAGCTTTGTGTCCCCCCCCCTTCCTCTTTCCCTATGCTTGAACCTCGGGACGAGATTCTTGCTTAGTGGGGGCGAGTTGTCACATCCCTAACTTTTGGCAATGCCTAGTGCTAGCTTTTGGTGATGCATCATGTTTAATCTTGAAAGGAACTTGAAATGGGGATTGCTTAAACACTAGCATCAAAGGAACTCACTAGGTTTAATTAAAATATTCTTAGTGATTCCAAATGGCTTTTAAATTTTTTCATCATTTCTGGATAATGCTGGAAACAATAACCAGAGGTGTTGCACATTTTTCCATGACATATTTGGGCTCTGAATTAAATCATATAGTATTTGCATTTGGGCATTTAAATGCTATTAAATAATTTAAATGCTCAAATAATCATAAACTAAAATGTTTACTGTTGGATATATTCTAAACAGTAGCCATGATTAGTTTCATGATTTTTAGGTTTGTTATGGTATTTTAAATAAAGCCCTAAAGCTACAGAAGAAATAGAAAACTAAAACAAATAAAGGAGAGAGAGAGAGAGAAAGTACCTGGCGCTCACCTGGCAGCCCACCTGGCCCAACTCCAGCGGCCCAGCCCACTGAAACCGCCATCGTCTTCAACCTCCTGCCAGTAGGCAGGAGGGCGTGTGCCCGACGCGCGCGCCACCTCCTGCTTGCTGCCACCCCCCCCCCCGACGTCACCCTGGAGATGCCAAGCACCTCTCTGCCCCTCTCTCGCTGTCTGGTTCTCTCTCCCCCTCGCTCCTCTGCTTTCCCTCCCCATGGCCGAGCATCCCCACCGCCACCGACGCCGTTCGCTGCAGCCAGAGCCACTGCCCCGCCTCTCCGTCGTGTCTAAAAGAACCGCCCCATCGCCCTACTCCTCCTTGCCGAGCCACGCGGGTCGGGAAGCCCTGCTTCATCCTGAATGCCGCCGTCTTCTTCCGCGGGATCCGACGATCCCCGTCGTCGCTCCGTCGTCTGCAGGCCTTCCTCGAGCCCGACGAGTACTTCAATAGACGCGCTGTGAGCCTCCGGTCATTTTCCCCCTAATGCCTCGTCCTTTTGCACACCGTAGCCATCGTGTTCATCGAGGCCAAAGCTCACCGCTGCCCGAGCACGTCACCGGCGTTAGTCCGATGACCCTTTGGTCATGCTAGCATGCCCAACAGCCTTGTTAGCACGTGCAGCCACCGTAGATGCCAAGCAATGCACGCCTTGCTCACCGTAACAATGAATCCATCAACGCCGAGCTTCGGTCGCTGCTGCCCTCGACGCCGTCGTCGTTTCCGGCCTCCCCAGCAGGTGCTGCTTGCACCGTTGGATGCACGCGTTCTCCAGCTCCGCGTAGATGCTCTCTGACGCTCTTTCGACGCCGGAGGAGCAATCCCGAGACCTCCGCCGTTTCTGGCCTCGCCGGCGTCAAGTCGCCGGTGGGTTTGACCCACTTGACCCTGGCTGGACCCCACCTGAGTCCATGACATGTGGGGCCGGCCCCTAATTGAACTAGTTTAAGTTTTAATTAGTGCTAATCACCACTGTTAGGGGTTAATCACCTCGCTAACTCACTCTATGTCACTAACATGTGGGCCCCATGCCACTAACTAAACTAGTTTAGTGTTAGTTTAACTCTAACTAAATTAGATTAGTTAGGTTAGTCACTGACAGACGGGACCCACAGGTTAGGTTTGACCTGGACTGGCCCGTTGACTCGCTGACGTCCTACTGATGTCGTGCTGACGTCATGCTGACATCGTGCTGGCGCAGTAAATTATTTTCTGGATTTATTTTAATTCAGGAAATCCCAGAAAATAGCTAAAACTTCTAAAATTCATATAAATTCAACTGTAACTCAGAATGAAATAAGTTATATATGAAAAATTATCAGAAAAATCCAATCTATCCATCTGTACCATGTTCATGCATGTTGGAGCAACTTATGCATGCTGATCAGGTCAAATCAATTAAATGGCATTTGAATAATCACATATGGAATTTGAATTTGAATCCTGTATTCAAACCAACTTCATTTAAATCGCTGTTAGTTGCATTAGCTCAAATCTCAGCATATTGCTATGTCATGATCATGCATCATATTGTTTCATTGCATTGATTGTGTTTCCTCTTTGTTTGTCGGTGCTTGTCCCCTCTCAGTAGACGTGTACCGACGATGTGATCGATGACACAGATGAAGAACTATACTATCTTCAGAAGTGCCAGGCAAGCGAAACCCCCTTATTCATTCCGATACAATCCTACTCTCTCGCTCCTGCTCTCTTTTACTGCATTAGGACAACAACGATTCATCTGTTACTTGTTGCGGTAGCTGAACCCCTTTATCCTCTGCATGACCTGTCATTGCCACAGTAAATAGATGAAACCACTAGCATGAGTAGGAGTTGATTGAGCCCTGTTGTGCCTACTCATTCATGCTTGTTTGTCATGCCTGCTACGGCTTAGAGTTGAGTCAGGTCTGATTCATCGGGGATGAATCAGAGGTGTGTGAACATGTCCTACTGTGTGTGAGCTAAGTGTGTGAACACGATTTGGTAAAGGTAGCGGTGAGAGGCCATGTAGGAGTACATGGTGGGTTGTCTCATTGAAGTCGTCCTCAGGAACTGAGTTCTGTGTTTGTGATCCATGAAACAGCTACTACCATGCATTGGTCCCTGAAATATGACCCCGCTCGACTTCTTAATCACCCTTGTCCTCTGTCCGGGAGTTGCAAGTAGTTTCTGGTGTTTGTAGTATGCTGGAGGCCGTGCGCGGCGCTGACCGGAGGGGTGGGCTGTGATGTGGTAGGCACGTGGCCGGGTATGCCGGGCGCCCGTTTGGTGTCGCGGAACCCTGTACACATTGTTCGGGGCCGTATGTGGAAACCTCGGCCGGACTCCCTGTGGATGGAACCTGAATAGGCGATAAACCTAGACTAGAGACTTGAGTGTTTAGGTAGGTCGCGCTCTAGACCCACGTCGGTTTTCACTTGAAGTCTGCCGAGCACATGTCGTGTGCAGACGCTAAGTGGTGGAAACATGTATGAAGAAGTACAACCCTGCAGGGTTAACATCATCTATTCGAATAGCCGTGTCCGCGATAAAGGACTTCTGGGTTGCCTGTACAGTTCATACACAAGTGAAAGTGGATACTCTAAAATACGCAAGATAAGTGTGAGTGCTATGGATGGCGTTCTCGTAGGGAGACGGGAGCGGATCCATAATGGTGTATTGATATGGTGAATATGTGGACTCGCGTGCGCCACCTCAAAAGAGTTACTTGCAGTCGTAGTTCAGGATAGCCACCGAGTCAAAGCTGGCTTGCTGCAGTTAAACCCCACCATCCCCTTTGTTGATAATGATGCATATGTAGTTAGTTCTGATGTAAGTCTTGTTGGGTACATTTGTACTCACGTTTGCCTATTTTATGTTTCACAGAGAGACTTTAGTCTCGCTAGTAGTTCCGCTTGGACTTCGACTCTTAGCTTGCTACCTCAGCGACGATCTTGTGCCCTCGGCAGGATCTAGTAGATAGTCAGGCTTCTCAGCCTTTTTCATTTGTAGATGTCTGTACTCAGACATGTTAAGCTTCCGTTTGTGCTTTGACTTGTATGCTCTGAATGTTGAGTCATAGACCCATGTTTGTAATATCTCGCTCCTCGGAGCCTGTTGAATAAAATACTTGAGTTGTAGAGTCATGTTGTGATGCCATGTTGTATTTGCACATATCGAGCATATTGTGTGTATGTTATTGAAATGCTTGGTATGTGTGGGATCTGACTATCTAGTTGTTTATCCTTGGTAGCCTCTCTTAACGGGAAATGTCTCCTAGTGCTTCCACCGAGCCTTGGTAGCTTGCTACTGCTCCGGAACACTTAGGCTGGCCGACATGTGTCCTTCTTCGTTCATGTGTCTGTCCCTTCGGGGAAATGTAACGCGGTGTCTACCGGAGTCCTGTTAGCCTGCTACAGCCCGGTTTACCGGAGTCCTGCTAGCCCAGCTGCTACAGCCCGGATTCACTCGTTGATGACCGACACATTTGTTGCTTGGTTTACGACTAGCCATGTCAGCCCGGGCTCCTTGTCATATGGATGCTAGCCACACTATCATGTACGTGTGCCAAAAGGCGCAAACGGTCCCGGGCCTGGTTAGGCGACACCCATGGGAATACCGTGCGTGAGGCCGCAAAGTGATATGAGGTGTTACATGCTAGATCAGTGTGGCATTGAGTCGGGGTCCTGACAGCCGGCCGCCTCCTCCCCTCCTCCTATATATACGGGGGCAGGGGGGCACCCAAAGGCACAACGTTGTCTTAGCCGTCTTCGGTGGCCCCCTCCACCGTTTACTCCTCCGATAGTATCATCGTAGTGCTTAGGCGAAGCCCTGCGCGGATCACATCACCAACACTGTGATCACGCTGTCGTGCTGACGAAACTATCCCTAGACCCTTTGCTAGGTCAAGAGTTCGACGAACGTCATCGAGCTGAACGTGTGCTTAACTCAGAGGTGTCGTACAATCGGTGCTAGATCGGTTGGATCGTGAAGACGTTTGACTACATGAACTGCGTTAACCTAATGCTTCCACTTTCAGTCTACGATGGTACGTGGACACACTCTCCCCCTCTCGTTACTACGCATCTCCTAGATAGATCTTGCGTGATCGTAGGGATTCTTTTGAAATTGCATGCTACGTTCCCCAACACCTTGCGGTTGCCGGCTAGGACCTGGTTTTTCATGATTAGGCTTCTTCATCTCCGACGTTTGTGATGCCACATATGACCATTCCGGCAGCAGCGACATAGCTTCTGATTTCGGTGGGCGTCAGAAGATCTTCGTGAGGGATGCCCTCCTTAGATATAGTGGTTGCCTTCGGCAGTGAGAGGGAATCTATGGACGACAACTTGACGCAAAGGATATGATTGTGCAGCGATGACGGTCTTTTCTAGCTCAGCTAGATGTTTCCACTAGGATAGTGCAAACTTGGTGGCAGGAACACATGGTTGACTTTGATGAGATCCATTGTGAAAACCTAGGTCTGACGCGAGTTGGTTATACCAGGCTGTTGAGTATATGTGTTGTGCATATCTGGATACTGGCACACCTCCTAGTTGCCTTGTATAGTTGAGGTCTTGGCCCACCGTTGTACTTCATATATACGTGCGTTTGCACCTGAGTAATACATCATGCAAATCTCACAACATACATGGTATCAATTTCCTAGGTTCAACCCTAGTTTCCGCCACCGCCGCTGCGCGCCTTCTCTGCGCCGCCACTGCCGCCATCGAGCCGCCGCTGCCCGAGCATCTCTTGCGCCTGCCGTCGCCGCTCCTTCCATTCTCCCCGCCGCTGCGCTCCACCCCTTCGCTGCCCGCACCGCTGCCATCCCCCTACTGTCGCCGCGCCACCCGCAATACCCCGTAGCGCCGCCGCCTTCCACCTCCCTCCCATCCGCCGCTCCTCCTAGCTGCTACTGCCTCCACCTCCGCCCGCCCGAACCCTACACCGAGCCGATCCGCCGCCGCCAGCCGGACCCGAACCCTAAACCGAGCCCAACCCTAGCCTCACTACCCTCTCCGCCATGTCGTCCGTCACTTCGTCCGTGTCTACCAACTCCAACCCGTTCGCTGACGCCAACTCTCCCGACGTCAACGACATCCACAACCTCAACATCTACGAGCGGGTTCCAGTTCATCTCTCCCAGACGGAATCCTCCTACTACGTGTGGAAGACGAACTTCTCCCTCCTGCTACGGGAGTACCACCTCATGGATCATGTGGATGGCTCCGTCGACTCCAACCTCGTCCCCGACTTCCATAACTGGTCCACCATCGACACCATGATCATCCGTTGGTTATTCCTCACCATCTCGCCGGACCTCTTTCAGACGGTCCTGAAGGATGGTGATGACGCCCATGCTGTGTGGACCAAGCTAAACGGGCACTTCACCGACAATCGTCTTCAACATCGTGTTTGTTTGCAGCAAGAGTTTTTTGGGTGCCACCAGGACAACACCTCCATTGACGACTATTGTCGCCGTCTCAAGACTCTCGCTGACGAGCTCCGCAATATTGGCGTGAAGATCGATGATGACCTCCTCCTCAGCACGCTCACTGCCGGGTTCAACGAGGACTTCGGCAGCGCTGTGGCGAACCTTTCCCTCATCCCCGAGCCCTCCTTCGCCAAGTTTGTTGCGTACCTCCGGCTGGAGGAGCGGGGGATGAAGCAGGTGAATGTGCGGGCTATCCACACTGCCCTTGCCACCGGCACCACCCGCTGCGGGCCCCCGCCGGCTCCCCGCAGCCCTGGCCGTGCCCCCTCAGCCGAGCCACCAGACACCGTACCCGGCGCCGCCGCAGCCGTACCCGACGCCACTGCAGCAGCTGAGGCTGCTGCCTCTCCCGTACGGGCCTCCTGCCCCTCATGTGCCTCTCGCCGAACGGCGCCACGGAGGCCGGCGCGGCGGAGGCCAGCAGCAGCAGTAGCAGGGCGCAGCCGCGCCTCGTCAGCAGCAATAGCAGCTCTAGGTGCCCCCTCTGTGGGCCGCCGGAAGCAACCCGTGGACCGGTGTCGTTCATGCATGCACCATGCTAGTCCCACAGGCCCCTGCGCCGACCCTTCCCGTGTCGCGTCTGCCGGCGCATCAGGTGTACTACCCAACTCCGCAGCCCTATGGAGGGTACCCACCGCTGTAGCTGAGCGGCGGTTACGGCTTCCTGATGGCGTCTCTGTCCCCCTCGCCGGCGCTGCCATCGGCGCCTTTGGATTTGGTGCTCCGCGCCATGCTGCACACCGCCCCTACACCGAACAACTACACTGGAGGCGGTGATTGGTACATGGACACCGGGGCACGGCTCACATGTTTGCTCATCCTGGTAATCTTGCCTCCTTCACTATCGTCACCACCGATCGTCGCATCATTGTCGGCGACGGTTCCACACTTCCTATCACACACGTCGGGCACACTTTTTTTCCTTCTAATTCCATGACTTTATCTTTGTCTAACATACTTGTGTCTCCTCATCTTATTAAGAATCTTATTTCCGTTTGTTGTTTCACTCATGAAAATCATGTCACTGTTGAATTTGACGAGCTTGATTTTTGTGTTAAGGACGCTCAAACGAGGATGGTACTCCACCGATGTGACAACCCCGACAAGCTCTATCCGGTGCATTCGCCTTCCTCCGCCACCACCGCACGGGTTTCTCTCTCTGCTGGTGTCGATCACTGGCACGCTCGTTCGGGTCATCCCAACCCCGTCACACTTCGTCATATTCTTAGGAGTTTCAGTTTCAGTTGTAATAAGCTAGAGGATCACACTTGTCATGCATGTCGTGTCGGCAAACATGTTCGCCTTCCGTTTAATAACTCCACCACCATTGCTTCTTTTCCTTTTCAGTTGATTCATAGCGATGTGTGGACCTCTCCTATTCCTAGTAATTCGGCTACTTATAGTATCTGTTTATTCTTGATGATTATTCTCATTATGTGTGGAACTTCCCTTTGCGACGAAAGTCAGATGCACTCTCCACTTTGAAGGCTTTTTACTCCTATGTCAGCACGCAGTTTGGGCGTCACATTCTTGCTCTTCATACTGACAATGGAAAAGAGTTCGACAACCTTGCCTTCCACACTTTTCTGTCGCACCATGGCACAGTTTTTCATCTCACATGCCCGTATACTTCACAGCAGAACGGTCGAGCCGAACACATCCTTCGCACTCTGAACGACTGCGTTCGCACGCTCCTGTTCCATGCAAATGTGCCGCCTCGCTTCTGGCCGGAGACTTGCTACCGCATCACTTCTACCTAACCTTCGACCCTGCCGCCCACGATTATGCACCTCATCACCTTCTCTTTGGTACACCACCGTCTTATGATGGTTTGCGTATTTTCGGGTGCCTTTGTTATCCTAGCACTGCCGACACTGGTCCTCATAAACTTGCACCATGTTCTGTTGCATGCATCTTCATCGGCTACCCTTCTAACTCCAAGGGCTATCAGTGCTACAATCCCATCTCCCATTGTCTGTTCACTTCCCGGCACGTTTACTTTGATGAGCATGTGTTTCCGTTTCAGCAAGTACCCCCGGCTGTTCTTCCCGCCACCGATGACGTGGGAGCCTCGACGCCTATCCCAGGGCGCTCACGTGCCGCTCTTGGCCCGCCCCTGGCTTTGAGGCGCATCACCCAACGGTGCCTATAGGCTCGACGCCCCCGCCCGCGGCGCCTCCTCTGACCGCGGCTCTGGTGCCCGCGGCCTTGGTGCCCTCGGGGCCCCCTCTTCCCGAGGCTATCACGGCTCCCGCTGCAACTCCCACGCCTCCCGCACCTATGGCCTTGGCACCCGCGGCCCCAGCGCCCCCGGCCCCGGCGCTGGCTTCGACCGCGGCCTCGGTGCCCGTGGCTCCGGCGCCCTCCGCACCTGCCACTACAAGAAATATGTCAACTAATGACCTTCTATCAATGACCCTGGAAGAATTGGTCATAGATCTATGACCATTTCAGACCAATTGGTCAAAAGCTGTTCGGGGGGCTCCAAACTCTAAACAATAGCGACCATTTTGGTCAGAAGGTCGTAATTTTCTAACACGAAATGGTCATAAAGCAGATAGCACAGGTCCGCTGCCTTATTTCTAGCTGATCATGACCAATATAGATGGTCATAACCTTGTAAATTGTGGTGGGTTGCTATGACTAGGCGCCACCTCATCAGTTTTGCCTATGTGTCATGTCCATGTGGCAGTTTTTGCCCTAGGTTGTGAAGCAACCTATATTTCTGTCATTCCCAAAATTCCCTAAAAAATCTCATAAATTCTTTGGGTCATATCTTCGTCAAATATGTAAAAAACCTTCCTTGCGTAGTTCAAAAATAATTCAAAAATATTCATTTTCATATTCTGTTCAGAAAAAACACTTTGTGAAGGAAGTACCACTTTGGCATGTCCAAATGGTTTCCATTTTCTACAATGCTTTCCTCTACCCAAATAACCATCCTCCACCAAATGCCAGCTCAATCCATTCATTATTTTGAGCCCGGCTTCAACATTTGTATTTATGTCCAGTGTGGTACTTTGCAAAGCAAGTACCACCTAGGCTCCTCCTTTTGAGCTGAAAATTGGTGAACACGGTCTTCTTAGTAACTGATTATCCTTAGCCAAAAATCACGCCCATTAGCCATGTGCATTTCCCGTACCGCTAATCAAACACTTGGCTGCTTATTCATGTTTGAGCATCGATCGGTCTCCTCGTGAGAATCTTATGTTGTGATTTTCTTCCTAGCACCTACCTGGGGAGTGCCTAACCGACTAGACATGCCTAGGCCGTGTAGAACACATGGCAATGCCACGGTCACGCGGTGACCACGCGACGGGCATGCAAGTTTACGCGCTCTAGGGTTGGGGCCCTCGGCCACCGTCCAAACCTCGACGTATCGCCACCAAACCATGTATTTATGATTAAATAGGTACTTATGTAACTAGAAATGATTTTTGGAAAAAATAAATAGCAAACTAGAGGTGGATCGGCGAAAATTTGTCTTTTTCACTAGAGGTGGATCAAAACTTTTTACACCCAACCATTTTGTCAATTGTGCATTAAATATGGCCTAGTATTTTATAAAATTGATTTGGTCCAATTTTGCAACAAATATATGGTAGGTCCTTCACAAAAAAACTCATTTCAGGCACTCAGAAAATGGAAAATGAATTTTCCGTGCAAAGAAAATGAAAACTCCCTTAGGCAACATTGTTTGGAATTCCAGGATGCACCCTTGTGCACAATATGAGATCATTTGAACAAACTATGCCATGAATGTGGCCATAAGATTAAGCATTTGGCTTGAAAGCCATGAATCTTCACGCATGATAGCTCATTTTTGAGAACACTTTTTTAAAATAATTTCCGTATTACAAGTTTATTATTTTCCTGGAAACTTGGTAACATATGATGACACAATCCGAAGGTTTTCCAATTTTTTGATTTTTTTTGAAATTTTTTATGCCCGTTTCAAAATGCGGTCAAAACCGCGGGAATGACCGTTCCTAGCTAGTGCTTGAATCTTGGAATTTTTTTGGTGTTTCTCTAATTAAATAGATACTTATGTACCTAGAAATGATTTTTGGAAAAAATAATGAGCAAGCTACAAGGCAGCTGCAGTTGAAATTTTACCCGCTTCTTACTGAATCGGCGGAAATTTGTCTTTTTGACGAGAGGTGGATCAAAACTTTTTACACCCAACCATTTGGTCAATTGTGCATTAAATGTGTCCTAGTATTTTATAAAATTTATTAGGTCCAATTTTGCAACAAATATTTGGTAGGTCCTTCACAAAAAAAACTCTTTTCGGACACTCAAAAAATGGAAAATGAATTTTCCGTGCAAAGAAAATGATAACTTCCTTAGGAAACATTGTTTGTCATTCCAAGATGCACCCTTGTGCACAATATGAGATCATTTAAACAAACTATGCCATGAATGTGGCCATAAGATTGAGCATTTGGCTTGAAATCCACGAATCTTCACAGATGATAGCTCATTTCTGAGAACACTTTTTTAAAAGAATTGTCGTATTACAAGTTTATTATTTTTCCTGGTAACTTAGTCACATATAATGAAACAATCTGAAGATTTTCCAATTTTTAGATATTTTTTTGAATTTTTTATGCCCGTTTCAAAATGCTGTCAAAACGGCGGGAATGACCGTTCCTAGCTAGTGGTTGAATCTTGGAATTTTTTTGGTGTTTCTATGATTAAATAGATACTTATGTACCTAGAAATGATTTTTGGAAAAAAATAAAGAGCAAGCTATGAGGCAGCTGCAGTTCAAATTTGACCCGCTTCCAATTGAATCGGCAGAAATTTGTCTTTTTCACGAGAGGTGGAATAAAAGTTTTGACACCCAACCATTTGGTTATTTGTACATTAAATATGGTCTAGTATTTTAGAAAAATGATTTGATACAACTTTGCAAAAAATATTTGGTATGTACTTCACAAAAAAACTCATTTTGAGCACTTGAAAAATTAAAAGTTCCTTATTACTATTTTGCTATTTTTTTTCTTCAAAAAACTAGGTCATATTTGATGACATGATGAGAAGGTTTTTCATTTGTTTCATTTTTTTCCAATTATTAGGTCAAGTAAATAGCTGAGATGATCTAACATCTTTTTTTTAAATTTGTCACGACCAATTTAATTGGTCATAATATTGTATTGCGTTCTGATTGGTCCGTGGACAGAGCACACGGATCATGCACAAAACACCATTGGATCCTCCCGGATCCAACGGTACCCGTCGCTCCTCGCCTCCCCCATCAACCCCACTTGAGGCGAAACCCTAGCTGGCATCTTCCATCCA